>NC_081414.1:479482508-479782508 GCF_030272615.1 Cryptomeria japonica | reverse complement strand
GTGATAAGATGGAAAACAAATGAGGAATGTAAGCATGTGAGGAATGCCGAAGAGTATTATTTTCATGAGAAAATACAGATGAAGCCTGTTGAAGTTAAAGGTTCTATTGAAGCTAGTTTTGGAAAAGCAATGCAAATAGAACAACTGGGAAAAGCTATTCAGTTAAGCGTTGTTTTTAATATTTTGAGCAGAGGGAATGCTATGATAGATTTCCCATCAATTAGTGGTTTATTACACTTTTTGAAAGTTCCTAACTATCCTAATAGACACTAGTCAGTAAACAATAGATGGGAATGGGCAAGTTGTCTTGCTGAGGTTGAAAAAGAAGATGTAAAGGAAAATTAAGAGAGTCAAACTTTATTGCATTTTCTTTAGATGAAGTTACGACAGTAGACAATACTTCATGGGTATGCATGCATGTTTATACTATACATAATCATTCCCACCAACCTCATCTACTATCTGTTGATAAAATAAAGGAGAGCGCGACAACGAAAAATTTATTTCAACTAGTAAAGAGAAGTTTAATTGAATATGGAGGTATGGATGACATGACAGTTGCCAAAAAATTGGTGTGTGTTGGAGTAGATGGAGCTTTAGTAATGCAAGGTCACAATAATAGTCTTTGTACAAAGATTGAAACTTCATTTGCATCATACATTATTGCAATTCACTGCATGGCTCACAGAATGAATCTAGCTTTTGGAATTGAGAGCAAGTATGCTTCGGTAAAAAAAATTGAAATTTTAATCAGAGAGCTCTAATCACACTTCTATCAAAGTCCCAAGAGATTTATGGAATTTCAATAGTTTGCTAATGGAATAACTGATGGGAACAAGCTTCTCAAGGATAATGATACCAGATGGATCTATTTGGATGGTCTAGTGCATCGAGTTTTTCAGAATATCCATCCTTGATTGGACTATTTCACACAACTCATGACAAATTAGAGCAACCAAAATTTCTTGACCTTCTTCAGAGGTTAAGTAATCTAGAGACACTCTTAACTTTAGCAGCTCTTCTACTCACGCTAGAGGAAATGAGGAATATTATGAAGGCTTCCCAAAAAAGAGCTTTGTATATTGCAAAACAAGCTACGCTGCGTAAGATGACATGCATGACCCTCGACAATATCTATTGAAATCAAGCAACACTATCTAATGAAAAATTTGTTAAGTGGCAGACACTCACATATTTGAACAATCCTGATAACTTCTTACAAATCAATGCAAACAGGGAGGTATGTGCCAATGTATGAGGAGTTGAGATACCAATGCACTTTTATTCCATGGTCGACCTTGAGGAACCAAGAAAGCACCCTAGAAAGCAACTAGCAAGAGTTACAAGGGAAGATTTCAACAAGATTGTTGAGTCTGTACCTACTTCTGTGAAGAAAATGGCCTATGATCTTTCCTCACAAATTAGAAGCATCTTTCCTCCTGACAACCTAGTTGAAGCCATGTCTATTATGTTTCCTCAATATTGGAGCCTCAATAGTGCAACTATTTTTTGAAGTAAGCTACTGAATTTGATAAAACAACTTTGCATATCCAGAGAATGAAATGGAGTAACTATAAATGGAATATTAGACAAAACTCATCTTAGAGAGAAATAGTCTTGTTTTGCATACACTATGAGAGAACAATATGGCACAATGTAGAACACTCACGAAGAGGGATCGATAACAAGGCTTTGGAAATATATAGCTGAGAATGCAACGTTGCGTGATTCAATGCTAGAATATTTGAAGCTTGCTGATTTATGTCGTACCATGATATTGGGTTCGGTGGAAGGTGAGAGAGTTTTCAGTTCTTTGGGGTTCCTAAAATCAAAGCTAAGAAACAAACTAGACAAAAAATTGGAAAATTGCTTGAGACTCTATACATCTAGGTATGATGTCCACACTTTTCCTTACAATAGGGCACTGCAAATCTGGAGGTCCAAATGTGAAAGAAGAGGTTTGGGAAACACTGCAAACCAAAGTGCCAGTGGGACTATTGACTCATGTATTGGACCTACTGGTAGCATTGAGATGCATTTCAATGAAGGTATGCAAACTGAGAGTGAAGAAAACACAGACAAGAATCAAGAAAGATCTGAATTTGATGAGGATGAATGGCAATTGTAAGAGATTGGTATTTATTAATCTTATTACTGTATCTCATCATTCATATTACAAAAGCATATTATTAAGGTTGATAACTTGATGATATTTTATGAGTCTGTCAACTTTTTGCAATTAGAATTTAATATTGATTTGTAATTGTATTTTTCAACTTTCTATTTCCAGATTTAAAATAGCATAATAAAATACCATAATGTGTTTATTGATACAAAGATGTTTATTTAGACATGTTTGAGAACTTATATTTTCATTAATTATTTCAAAATATAGCCATATGATACAATTCATTCAATACACCACTCTATGTGATTCTCCATGCAAAAGTTAATACAAAGTTTCAGAACCCTTTGCAAATGACCCTGAATTCCCTTTTATAGAAACAAGGGAGCAACGATAGCTTTAGGTCCATTTGCAACATGTGATGACTCAACATCAAAATCACAAACTCAACACAAATTTACATGGCCATCACAGGCTAGATTAGAAATTTAACAACTACTACATGTCTGATGTCTCCTGTTCAAAAAATAGATATCAAAATTAAATATTAATTCAAGCCATGACAAATTAAATATAGATAACAGCAGTGCCCAAAACCTAGTAATAAAATATAGAGAAATGCAGAAATGTTAAAACTTGGGAGAATTTGAGAATACAAATTTACAGGCTGAAGGTTTGCACTGTGCATCATAGATTTATAGGCTGGATTAGCAATAGCGAGTGTTGGTTTTTTCCTATTCATAAAACAAAGTTATTTCAAGCGATGCCAAATTCCAAACAGAAAATATAAAACCTTGAAATTAAGAGTAAAAGTAGAAAACTGTGCAATACATACTATGATTCTTAAGATTTTTGTGTCAGTTTTTGTTGGGTGCTCCACTCTTCATTTGATGGAAGGTCAATATTCTTTAAACTATGGAAAGTCATTTGCAACTTCGTCAACAATCCATATTTAGAAGAGTGACTTGACATCACTGTTTCACCCAATACCGCATTCAGAGTTGTAAATAGTTGGATGCATTCCAGAAAGCTTTGGGGAGTTGTGATCTTAGGAAGCAAGTCTAAATCATACTTTATTTTTATCTCCATGTTTATTTTGTAAGCTTCTTTTCCAATGAATTTATTGGATTGGTCAACGGTCCTAGGCAAACCAAGTTTAATCAAAGTAGTTGTCTTTTCTTGCAGCTTCAATATCTTTTAGCCACATTTATCCATAACTTATGATGTTTCCCTTAGTTTCTAGCATTTTTGAAGGATAGATGATGTCTTAACTGTGGCATCAATGTGGCTCTTAATTCCCTTGGATGCCAAATAGCTGTCACTAGTACTATAGACTACTTGCAAAATCTGTTTTGCCATATCCTCTTTTGAATAAACATGTATGCTCCTCTCAATGTGCCATTTGATTTTCATATAAATTAATCTTAGACTTTCATTCAATTAAAACCATTCACATAACTTGTCACTCATCTGAATTATTTCCCCCTAAATGTTTTCTTGTATATACTTCATTGCATTTTTCATATTATCTTTCAATCTATCCTCCGAAGTTTTAATTTTATCATTTGCATTGTGCAGGTCTTCTTTCATTTTGCACATTTTTTTCTTTCTTCCTCTACATCCTCTTCCAAATGTTTTTCTTTTTCCTTCTCATGATCCAATAGGTCCTGTATTTTTCTTATTTGGCAGCAACAGACTCATAACTTTTGTATAATTTTTGAAAACTGCCTCTTTCCTCATCAACTTTTTTACTGCTTTTAGCTAATTTTTCTCTCAGGTCCTTCAATTCTGCATCCATCTTTTCCTGCTCTGCAATTTCTACTATAGAGCCTGAATTTTTTATCCTTTTCTGTGAATCATTGCACTTGTTATCTGTTGCTTTCCTCTTTGATTTTTCGTTTGCCAGGTCTGCCTGTAACTTTTCTATTTGTTTCTTCAGTTTATTTTTTTCTCTCTCCACCTTTAGCAATGAAGTGTAGACCACTTCGTTAGTCCTTTTTGACACACTAATTTTTTTCACATTATGTACTTTGGAAAAATCCATTTGGAGGGTGCTAACTTAAAATTTACAAGGATCTATCTGACTCTATGGAGGATTTTTATCTTTAGTTGGGGGCATAATGTAATGCCCCGCCAGGAAACCCCTAAGGGATTAAGTTAAAAACACTCAATTAGAGTGTAATTTTTTTTTTTTTTATAATAATAATTAAGAGAGTTAATGGAAAGTTACAATATTAAGATACATTGGATTTATCTGACAACTTAGATATCACAGCGGAAGGCTAACTGATCCTAAGAGGTTTCCCAACGCGATTACATAAGCTTACACCTAACTCAACTATTCGTCATTAGATCCATTAAACTGGATATCATAATTACGAGATAATGCATAGATCTTGATTATATATGTGTTCTATGGTTGGACATCTTATAATTTTAGGAAGCGTCCAATTACTTTGGGTGGTTAGGGGGCCATTGAGGGGTCATTTATTCATTGCACTTTAACTCATAATTACATTAAGAGGCCTCCAAATAGGTTCCAAGCGTCTAATAAAATGAAGTTCATTCATTGGGTTTAAGGTACCCATCCACACTTGACATCTTATGATTTTATGTTAAAAATGTGCCTGATGAGACTCATTCATTTAGGGTTAAACTGCGACTAATAAAATGAGGATTCCTTCATTAGATTTTAAAATATACACCCACATTTGATATCTTACTTAAGTATTAAAAAGTATGGTTAATAAGAAAATTTCGTTCCTTAAGGATTAAACTTCCATTGGTAGAGTGTGGTTCTCTCATTAGGGTTTGAGCATAACCAAACTAAAGATTTACAGATGCTTTATGGAGGATAAATTGTGAGAAGCCATCGAATTCTTTGAAGTTTTAACAATACTACTAGATGGCTAAAATCATTACGTTGAAAATGTATTAGGGCCACATGAGTTCATCCTTTAACTTTAAGATATAGTTAGCAAGATGATATTCATCATTTCGAGATTCGAATATTAAGATCATAGTGACGTCCTTCTATTAAGATTAAAATACAATTGTCTTATTGCACATCTCTTTTTTTTTTTTATAAACGAAGTTAATAGGAGGGAGATACTTTTACTAAGATTTAATGTATCAACATCTAATTGAATCCTTCCCTATTCAGTTCATTTTTAGCAATCATAAGGAAATTCATTTATTGGGGTTATAAATATGGAAGACTAGTTGAGATAACCCAATTTTAAAATTAATCTGGTGAGGATCATTGATTATAATTACAACATAAAGTACTAAGTATATTCATCCAATATACAACATGAATACCTAGTTGAGTCCACATGATTATCAAATTACTCTGGTGAGGATTATTGGTGATGATTAAAGCGTGAAATAACTTAACAATTTCGTCCAATGTAAGGAAACATAATTAACATGGTGTGATTCATTTACTAGGGTAAAAAGTAGATATTTATATGATGTGCATCCTTTAGATTTCAATCTAGGAATTGTGACATAAATTTTAACTTTGTTTCCCTCTTACATTCATTCCATTAACATGCTTATTAACAAATTAATCCAATGAAGTATTCTAGCAAGATTCTTTCCACTATTACAATTTAAATTAACATATTTTAAATACTTTGCCATAATCCTAATTTACAATGTTTTATAAATCTAATTTACTACGTTCCTCAAGAAGTCTGATTTTGTGCATTTGATTTAAATTCATTAATTTTCCATCATACACTTATATAAGATAACAACCATACATGATAACTTAAAGCATGAAACAAAGGAAACTGAAACAACGCAAAACACAGGTATGATCTCGGAGTTCACCCCTAAAGGGCTACATCTCCGGGTCTGCTCAACTGCAAGACCCCTCTGGCATTTAATATAGTTAATATTACAAATTTACATGTCTTTTACAATCCTGCCTCTTAGGCGATCACAACCATACTACAAATGACCACTTTAGTTAGTAAATACATCTCTACAAGTTTTTCCAACTAAGTTCACATAAATGTAAGCATCTCTCGTTTGGGTATTTTACTTAATCCTTAAATAAACATCACTGACATATTGGTCTAGAACTATACACTAGTACCCAAATCAAGGAAAATATACTTTAAAAGGAACCTTTGAAATGAAAAGCAGACACCCCCCAATGATCTATGAATCTTTGCATATATATAAACGAGTATACAGGAACCCCAATCTATAACTAACCAATTTAGAAATAACCCCCACATTTAACCATAATTTATAGTTAATAATTATTAATGCCCTTTGCATAAATCAGAGTGCAGCCAAAACTTGTATTACTATATGGGTTTTCTAAATATCAAAATTCTAATTTCCAAATATTATTTAATACTCAACTTAATTACATTAAATAAACAAAGAAGCAACAGAGTAATTTTAAGTAATTAATAACCCCATTTAAAATTCGTTATTTTATTATTTTTATTCATTTGCTACCATAACAATAATTTATTTTATTGTTTTTTTTTTACCCTTTTTATTTTATTTTATTGTAAAACAATAAATAAAAATTAAATTTTAAAAAAAAGTTGAAATGGGGTTACCCACGTGGGCCCCCTTGGTAGCCACGCTACCATTGGTAGCGCTGCTACCAAATGGTAGCAGGCCGCTACCCTTGGTAGCGCTGCTACCATTTGGTAGCAGTTCTACCAGTGGTAGCGCTGCTACCATTTGGTAGCAGTTCTACCAGTGGTAGCGCTGCTACCAACTGGTAGCAGTAGCTACTGTGGTAGCCATGCTTCCTCCCAGCGATGGGGGGGGGGGTATAAAAATGTATTTTTTTATTATATTTTTTTTTAAAATTAAATTTTCCTTTTTTTAAAATAACCAAAAAAAAGACAGACAGCAAGCTAGTTTTCTGGACTGTAACATTTTCCTGGGTTTTAACAGGTAAAAGAAAAAAAATACAATCCCTCCAAAACCCAACATAATTTTTTTTTTCAGATAAGAAACCAATCCCTCTAAATACCAAATGTTTATTCTCTCTTCTCTTGTTTCTTCTTTAAAATCAAATCAATGATTCATACAATGAAAAATAATAGAAGATATCAACATATAGAGATCTATATATTTTGTTTCCAGAATGTTCAAAGCAAAGAAATGGACAATATTCACAACTAGAACATAAACTCAAATACCCAAATGGATTTCATCTCCTTATCTACTTCTTTTTTTTACAACCTTGCCCCAAAATGACAAGGTTCTCAAAAACTCAAGTTGAATCTAAGAGTAATCATGGATATACAGAAAAAAAAACAGCATACCATGAAGAACCAAATCCCTTTTTTTTTGCATCTATATTTCTTATTTTATTCAGCAAAGATCAAAGGGAAGAGTAGAATCCTACCTCCAAATGCATTCCGGGAAGGGTTTTGATGATGAGCCCCCAAATTTGCTGCTCTAAAACTCCATCCTTTGTCCATGATCCCCAATCTCTCTTCCAAAAAACATGTTTTTCCAAAAAAAAAATGACCAAAAGCCAAGCAGCCCCAAAAACATTTCCCCACTAGTTTAAAAATGAGAAACCCTATTTTTGCCCTAATTTTCAATTTCGAAATTAGGCATTTATTTTTAAAATAAAATGGATGAAAAATGGAAACCTCTTATTCAATCCCTCTTATTCATTTTTCCTTTAAAATTAAAAAGATTCCATTTCTTGTTGCGTTTTTAAATTTTAATTTCTCACTATAAATTTTAGGCCTACTTCTTATTTCGGAACTATTGACCGGGTAAGGCGTTTTGATTAATTTAATTTTCTAAAAATCAATCTTTTTATACTATATCAACTATACAAGTAAAAAGGAAATAATTTCTTTTAAATAATAATAATTTACCCCTTTTTCTTCTAAAATGCGAAAATGAGTGATTTATTTCTATCTCCCAAATGACTTTAAATTTTTCCTTTCCAAAACGCATAACTCATTAAATTCATTATTTTAAAAATTAGCTATTAAATTAACTCGCTATAACATAATAAAGAGACATTTTTAAATAAATGACTAATCTAATGCAAGAGTCTTATTTATTCTAATTTCTCAACTACAAATGCGTAAATGTTACAAATGCGTAAATGAGCACGCTAACCCAAGTTAAATACCTTAAGCTTGCTACAATAATAATTAAAGCAATCCCTTTAAATTAACGGTTAATCATATAAAGAAAGCTACCCATTTAAATTTCTAAATTACTAATGTGCCTGTCTACTCGTTAAATTGAATTTACCACTAGGATAACAAACTTCACTTACCTCGCGCAAGGCACACAAATCGAGGAAGTCCTCCAAATCCCTTGACATGCATCCCAATGAAAAGCAAGCCCCACGAATCCACACACGATGCTCACCTAACCATGGCTAAGGCAAGACGAGAGTTATATGACCACTAAATCCAAATTCTAAAGATGAAGGAGGCATACTCAACCTTGCAAATCCCAAAGGAGATGAACCTTGCCCTAAGCGGTGTTGTACCTGCAATCTCCTGCACCCATGAATTCATACAAGCATGCATATACATATACATATTCAATGAAGGCGTTAGCTCAAGATTTATCACAAGGGTTAGGGACAATTACATTTACACGAGAATCGATGCAAAAGCACAATAATAAGTATGCACAGTTATTTATATTATCTAAACTACACATTTCACTATGGTTAACCTACCTTTCAAGAATGCCACATAGGAAGTCAATCATGGTCAAACGGGTTTTACAAATCTAACTAGGGTATGGGCATTACACATAACAACCATGAACTCCATCATATCTTTGTGTGGGTCATATGTTGGAAATACCCTATTCTTTGCAGGTTGTTCATCTAAAACTTCAGTCAGGGCAACCCTATGAAATGATCTCTTTTTTTATTTATTTGCATTTGTTGTGTGCTCAAATTTTTCATAGTAATCACGAAATTGAAAATATGGGCTTGCTGAAGCAATTGAATGTTTGAAAGGTGAAATAGGAATAACAGAGGCTCCAGTTCCACCTATGCCTGTGGTTTTAACTAACACATTACAAGGATTACCAACAACCAGTCCTGATCCTATCCCACTGTCACTTTCATTTGTATTTTTTATAGTCTTTTGAGGGGTTTGATATGAAGCTACAAATGATAGATTTGTAGTGTCAATGGCACTTGATATAGGATTCTGAATAGTATGAGTATCTATCACTAGTGGCCTTTTGCGAGAGATATTTTGTTGTTGCCCTTGTCCAACACCAATCATAGTTGACTGAGCACTAATAGGAATACTATCTCCAGATTCCCCACTAGTGGCAGTGGCACTTGATTCACCACCAATGAGAATACCATGATGTGGTGGTGGTTGTGGATTTGAACCTGAAACAAATGCAGGTGGACCCTAAGAGTAATGAGTAGTACCTTTTTGTGATGAATATGAAGAATCAAGTCCAATGACTGGTTTAACAGGAGCTTTTGATTTTGAATTTGATGGAAGTTGTACCTCAAGTGGATACCAAATGCCTTTTCCTCTGGGACCTAGACCACTACCTTCAAAACCCATTTTTTCCATAATGTTTTCCCCTTTGCTATATTTTTCTTTCATGGACTCATTGACTCCACCTAATATTTTAGGGATTGTAGTAGTTGTTGGAGTGGGCTCAACCTCATACTCATATCATCTTCACTCCTATCATATGCTGTTGTGGGATGCTCCATATTCCACAATTTGTTAAACTCTCCATCCTCATCGATGGACTCAAATTCTGCACTGGTCTTTGGTTCATCTAGATTCTTCCTCATAGTCCAAAAATCATTTATTTTGGTTTGAGTCCAATAACTTTCTTTACATTCTTGCAGAATTGTTTTTGGAATAGACTTGTTAGATGGATTAGCACATTTTTGGTAGAAATTGTAGGACCTCCTATTTTGGATGCCCTGACCCTCCTTTGTCATCCTCTTTGTGTGCAATGCCATAATTTGTGATGACATTTCTTCTATTGAAATGTTATTATCAGCGAAAATTTTCTCCATCTCTTTTTTAACCTCATCCTAGGAGTCCATGTTTCTAAGCTTTTCTAGCAATGCTTTACTTTCATGTTGACATAAGGCCAAAGAGTTCCCATTTTTCTTAAGCCTTTCTTAAACTACACCAATTAGATCATATTGCCAGAGACCCTCATCACCAAAGCTAAAAACTGTCAAAATATCAGGTGCCACATTGAATGCTTTTCTCTCAAATGTGAACCCTCCACATGAGAAAGGCAAGGAAGGAAATATGCTCTTCTTTTTTCGACCATGGAAGTGCCTATCTATGCTCTCCAACTATCGTACATATTCCAATGCAAATACCCTCTATGTCACATGTATTGGAAATCTGTATGGTTTTACTGTTGATCCATAAAACCTTAACATAGTGTATTCTTCCATGAAGAACCAGTCACCCAATTGTATTTGACTTCCAAGTTGAATGCAATCTCTACAAGACACAGACAATCTAGGCATTGGAGTGCTTGTAATTTCATTATACATTGGTGCCAAAAAGAAGTCTACAAAATGGCTGTAGTTCTTTCTATTATCATGCATCCTTATCTTTGGTGTCCATTCATATATTGGACACTCTGTTCTATTTCGAGTCTTCTCATCAATCTGATAGTTCACAATGTGAAGATTGTTGGTCTCATTTATTGCACGATACTTGGATAGAAGGAGATAGAAAAAGTAGGATGAGAACCTAAATGTCTTACAGGAACCCTTTTTGATCATTAGTAATTATTTCTGCATGGATTGAACAATGTTCTCAATAAAATTATATCTTACTGGTTGAGTTACACAATGGATATTAAAAATCATTTCAAGAAGGCTAGCACCCACTTCCCTATCATTTTCCAATCCCAGGCAAAATGTCAGCAAGGAAATAGTATCCCGAACCCATGGAACAAAAATGTTAGAATCATAAGGAGGCTTATGATTTTGATCCAATGGAGTACCACACATTATTAGAGATATGATAAATGAATCTCTACAACCTTGATCAAGACTCATAAATCTCTGCCAACTTTCCTAAGTCAATGTGGACGTTTGAGTTGTGTGCTTCAAACCCTTGGTTCAATAAGGGAGCAAATTCACCCACGTTTATGGATAGAATTTCCTCTTTTGTATTTTTATTGACAATTTCTTTTTTATCTTCATCATAATTTTTGGTGTAGACCATGACAAAATTAGGGCAAGGGAATACTTCAGGTAACACCATACTTCCCAATCCAACATCCCATGATGCGATTTTATTTGTTCTTTGTTTTAACATTGTGTTAAAAATAGTAAATTTTGACCTGCTTGGATCTATTGCCTTATTAGACAATTCATATCTAATATCTATGATATACTTTTCACCATGGATAGCAAGGTCATAAATATCATGGTATTCATCAATGAAACCTGGTGTTTTAACCAATTCGGTTAGGTACATTTTTTTTCACTTGTCTTCTTGTTGAACTACTGCTTCTCGTTTTCCCCATCACTATTATTGTTAATAATTTAAAATAATGCTAGACACAAGCCTGAAAATGTTAACCCTCAAATTGAACCACGAGATTAAAAAAAGCAAAAAAGGCGGGATGTAGGTGTTCTAGATTTTACCCAAAATTTCTATTTCACTAGATTGGCATAGACAGTCTCTGTTGCAACTTGCATTCCTCAATCTAGTAGCCATTTTTGAATCTCCCTCAATTTACTGGTTTGTCCATGAAATGAAATACGATTATGTTTTATGAGTCACTTATTTTGAAAACACTAAAAAGTACAAAAGTAATACCTAAAGGGAAAAATATCTAGAATCCCATTGTAATTTTATTAATTATTATTAATATCTATTCGCCGCCGGAGGACAAAACATTCATTGCTTCAGTCTAAATTCTGAGGACATTAAATGTAAAATGTTCAATTCTGGGCGAAGTTCTCACAAATGTGTTCACTTCCCACATTCGGGCCGAAATCCACCCTAAGTCATTGATCTGTGCTCATCCAATGGATGATGGTATTTGTTGTTAGTTGTCGTGGGTCCCATGACTTTTGCCTTTTTTTGGGCATGTCACCACACTCGAGTCAATTTTCCAGACTGTTTTTTAAGTCTTTTTAATCCTTCAACTTCCGCCCGAAATAGAGATTTATCAACTTAATTATATTTAATTAAATATAAAACATTCAATTCTGGGCGAAGTTCTCACAAATGTGTTCACTTCCCACATTTAGACCGAAATCCACCCTAAGTCATTGATCTGTGCTCATCCAACAGATGATGGTATTTGTTGTCAGTTGTTGTAGGTCCCATGACTTTTGCCATTTTTCGGGCACACCACCACACTCGAGTCACTTTTCCAGAGTATTTTTTAAGTCTTTTTAATCCTTCAACTCCCACTCGAAATAGAGCTTTATAGAGTTAATTATATTTGATTAAATGTAAAATGGTCAATTTCAGGCGAAGTTCTCACAAATGTGTTTACTTCCTACATTCGGGCCGAAATCCACCCTAAGCTATTGATCTGTGCTCATCCAATAGACGATGGTATCTGTTGTCAGTTGTCATGGGTCCCATGACTTTTTCCATTTTTCAAGCACGTCACCACACTTGAGTCACTTTTCCGGACTATTTTTAAGTCTGTTTAGTCATTTTCAACTTCCGCCCTAAATAGAGCTTTATAGACTTAATTATATTTAATTAAATACAAAACATTCAATTTCGAATGAAGTTCTCACAAATGTGTTTACTTCCCACATTCGGTCCAAAATCCACCCTAAGTTGTTGATTTGTGCTCATCCAACGGATGATGGTATCTGTTGTCAGTTGTCGTGGGTCCCATAATAAGAGACATTTAAAGATGTACAATAGTTTGAGATAACTATTAAATATAATGTTAATATTATTTGTAAAAATATGAAATACAAAAATAGTATAGAACATGAAACTTAGAATAAAAAAACATAACTAAATAAGAAAATAAATTTTGATATACAATTTGAAAGGTGAAAGTTTAATATAAAAAATAAAACATTCACTATTAAATCTAAAATATAAATTTAAAGTTTAACAAAATTCTTTAAAAATATGTTTACGATATATAATTTTAAAAAATAGTTAAAAAAAATATATAAAAGTTCAACATAAATTTAGTGTAATATAAATTTTAATTTAATTTAATAAATAAATAAAGACTAAAAATATATATAAAAGTTCAACATAAATTTAGTTTAATATAAATTTTAATTTAATTTAGTTTAAATTATTTTAATAAACAAATAAAGACTATTAAAAGGTTAATGATTGTATTTACAACAAAGTTTATAGCCTCTATGAAAAATCCACCCTAAGCCGTTGATCTAATTGAGTCTAATCATGTTCTCTAATTGAGTCCAGAATCTTGAATTTTCTTCTAATGACCTTGGCCTTGAGTCTAATAATGTGTTGAATCTTATTGATAAACCTGCACCTCCTAAGGACCTATGCAATATGCTTTACCTTTGATCCTACTGAGACTATTGAAACACTTTATGGCCCACAATAAGTCTATATATCACTGCAAAGATCAAAGACATACTCTCACGAGGGGTTCGCATTGATGATTGATCCAACATGTATGGTGAATGTAATAAATTAAGAATATCTTTATACTTTATAATTGCATGAAGTAACATATGATAAATTTGATTTAGTGGTTAATATCTTTGATGGTTTCTCTTGTCCTACTATAGGTTCTATTACTCTTCCCGTTAAGGTTGGTACTAAGTGCTTCAATTTCATTTTTGCTATCATTCCTACATCAGATCAATTTTGTGTGAAGTTGGGACATCCTTGGTTCTCTTCCATAAAAACGATCCCATCGACCGTTCATAAATGTCTCAAATTTCTTCATAATGACAAAATCATAACTATAAATCATAGCATGTACCAACCCATGCATGCACTAGTTCAAAACTTCAATAACAAGTAAGTTAGAATTTGAATTCACTTGTTTTTTGCGAGATAAACATCCTTTTTTTATATTATAAAATTATAATCAACAATAATCAATGTATAAATAATTAATGGAACGAACATGAATTTTTTTTTTTATATTAAATATAGAGGAATAAGCATTACATAAAAAAGATCACAATATTAAATTTATTTTCATTGTTTAACAAAATATTGAAATAACGTAGCTCATAGACAAAAAGCATTTACAAAACTATCATTAATAAAATGAAATAGAAAGCATTTTTATATCCATAAGAGGCAAATTGAAATGAACTGGAATTTGCAAAATTATCATTAGTATTTATGTTTCTGAAATTTACAATTTTAACATGTATGAGACTTGAGTCCCTCAAAAACTTTAAAGCCAAAATGAGCGAGCCACTGAGCCTGTGAGGTTATGAGGACATAGCCAAAAAAAAAAAAAACTACTAGGGGGTCGAGGCTAGGGCATAGGTAGTGGATGGTTTATGCCTGGCCCTCCCTCCATGTAGAATTCTTTAGACATTATAAGCTAAGAGAATTCTTCAAGCCAATTGTAGTTTGGAAAGTCATCCAGGAGAAACCATTTTCGGAGAAAGTCCCTGCCAATCCACACCCATTTCCTATGACACATCAATTGCTCCGCATTCATGTTCAAAAGAAATGGTTGCCTGACCACTATCACTATTTGGTCAGGGAGGAGAAGCTTGGTTAATTCACTTGCCCAAGGGATCCCCACCCCTACTTCTACAAGGAAGACAATAGTAACGTCGTCTCCAAGGAAGTCTTCTTTAAACACCTTCCTTAACAATATCAATATATCCACCGTGTCTCCTCCGAGGTCTAGAAGAGACACCAAGAACCGGGATGTAATGTCCATGTTACCACGATATCTATTTTCGTTACGCACAAAGTCACTGCCCAACACCATCCCGACAGCCCCATTGGTGAACATACCAACCTCCTTGCAGATTGATTGGAGGGTTGGGTCTTTAACGGAGCCCAAAAAGGCCCTTTGGTCCTCCGTAGAGATGCTTCTCAAGAAGATAGGAGTGTCCATCTTGAGAAATCAGATTACCAAATTAAACAACCTGAGCCTATAGACCTAAACCAGAGGCAAAATTTAAATATCGTGAGCTCCGACGATTTATCTACCAAATGGCAAAGGCTAATTGAAGATGAAAGAAGCAAAGATCGTATATAAATAGTTGAAGCTCTTGATTGTAATAATTACTTCTCTAACCGTATTAATTATTTTAAATTATTTTAAATATTTCATATATCTCTGCAAATGTTTTCAATAATTGCACTAGTGTGCGAAATTGGAAACAACTATAAACCAGTACCAAGTTGGCAAGTACCACATTGGAAGTCGTGGGGACAAAGTGGATTGCAGTTAGTGACTAGACATATATTAAATAACCAACATTATCGATCATGACATTTGATACGTGTCTATTGAATCCAATTCCATTTCGGGCACTTTCTGGTGAACTATGTTCTCTTCAGAAAATTGGGCCGAAATAAAACTTCAGCCATTGATCTACGATCATCGAACGGTTTAAAATTATTGATGGATTTTAGGTATGTGTCACCCTTCACGTGTCAAAGAGGCCGCACTTATTGATACATCATGCAGAGTCCGGACTCAATGTGATGTACTGATGTGATGTGATGTGCCTTGTCTATTAATGGCAATGAATTCATGAAATCACCAATAAAATATTTTTTTTTTCATAAATAACAAAATATTAGCCAAACAAATTAAATAATTTTCAAGTGGTGGATAAAAATCGCCAATACACTTAAATAATTTTTCCTTCAGAGTAAATTTTTTCGCCCATACAATTATATATTTGTTCCTTTAAACAAAAAATATTCACCTCCTACAATACATATTTTCCCCATAGAACAAGGTATTATTCTCCACAAATTTATGAAATTTTCATACCCTAGAAAAAAATCACCAATACAAAATAATTTTTTTCCCTATTTTGAAAAAAAATTTCGCCAACAATATGAAAATTTCCCCCCAAAAATAATGTTTGATTTGCTAGGATTTTACACTTTTGCTCAAGGGGTGGTTTCTTAACGTTATCCCTGAATATATGGAACCTCTTCCTGGGGCATATGAAGCATCTTCATGAATTTTGCCTACCCCTAAGGCATCTGCCTTAGTTATCAGATGAGCTACACGCAGGTGCAAGAGCAACTGCTTCTACCAGATAAGTAACCGGGACATTCCCATCTGATGATTGTTCTTCAGTCTTTCTAACCCATCTCTGAGTATGATCTTGCTAGATTTCACTAACCTTCTCTTTCCCTTTCTCATTTGATCCTCTATTACCAATCGGTGGATTACTGTTTCTACAGAATTTAGCAATATCTCCAACCTCATTACATGCATAACATGTAACATTGTTCCTTTGAATTTCTTTGCTAAAACCAGTGAAATTGCTTGACCTACACTGATTAGCCATATGTCTTAATTTTCCGGATGCATAGCATTTAACATTCATTCTACAATCTTCTATTTTATGACCATACTTATTGCATTTGGAACATTTACTGGGAGCAAAATTAGGGTTCTGATTTGCTCTGTTTCTACATTACCCTGCCATGTGACCAAATCTATTGAAAACAAAACATCTACCATTAAATTTATAAGCATTAAATTGCCTTACTGGTGCCTTATGGTTTTGATCTTTATTAGCAATACCGGAACTCTGTCCTTGCTCAAATCCAAGTCCACTGGAATCTCCAATTTGCCTTTGTCTCTTTAATAACTCATCTAGTTGTGCTAAGCTAATCTTGAATTTTTCTTTATACTCACTTGCAGTAGTTAAATCTTCTCTCAGAATTATCATTTGTCTCTCAAGATCTTGTTTATTACTTTAGGATTGTACTAAATCAGTTCTCAATATATCATTCTCATGAATCAACCAATTGAGTGTCAATTGCCAACAATTGTTCCTCTTCTATCTACTACCATTGATGTAATGTCAGTTTCTCCTAGATAACATTATTTCTTCATTTTGTATACCTTCCATTTTGATTTATAATAATGGTACCTCATTCAAGAACACAAATGTGAATAAGTTCCTTGAGAAATATCACATTCACATTGCTTTTCTAAACCATATTATTGTCAATAAAATGGTGAAGCTAAAGCTTCTAATAGGATTATTGAACAAATTCTTCGTAAAACTATAAATAAGCATGGTAATAATTGGCATACTCAGTTGACCTATGCTCTTTGGGCCTATTGGACAAGTGTTCACATAGCTGTTGGTACTACTCCTTACAATCTTTTTTATGGTGCTATGTGGGCTCCTCTTTTGCGGTAAGAAACAAAAAGTGAACAAGACAAATGAATATTGTCATTTTCACTATTTAAGGTATTTTCCCTCATAAACCCTAATTTTGCATTTTTGGCTTAATCCTTCATATATTGAGCTAGAGAAATCCAATTCTCACACCATTGGCTGCATTGGAATCATGCTCCAGTTCTCTTTCTTACCAAATGTTCTTTGATTTGTTTCAATCTTGTATTAAGCTTTGTTGCAAGCATTTGTCATCAAATTTCCTTACAATTTGATGTGGTAAACATGATACCTTGTTTCAAATCACTAATTAGCAAGCCAAAATAGGGGGGGCATATATCTACCCTTAAATTTCATCATTCTTAATAATCATTTAGGTGATATTGTGATTTCAACTAATAATGTGGTTTTGTAGGATGCAATTGCTAATGTTGTACTGCTAATACTTCCGAGGGCTTCATTCAACATCTTATGGACATATCATTTCTCCCATGAATGTTTACTTTTATGTACTTTAGCTTGCATATGCATGTAGTGTCATATGATTGCTAAAGTGGGGGCTAAATGTAGTGTCATAATTGTACAGGTCTAATTAGGATTGTCCAATCTCACACTTAGGTTAGCACCTGCCTTAGTGTGTCCCATTGCATTTTGCATTTTCAAAGTTCCTTAAGCATTTAATTATTAAGTTAATTAAATCCAAGGTCCTTCCTCTCATCAATTCACATCTTTTAAAATTGGGCCCTTAACCCTAAGCAAGCCCCTTTTTATTCTATTTTAATTAATCCTAATAAAGTCCTATTTCCCATCTTCAAGAAACATTTCCACATATCTAAACAACGTGGATTGACCTACCATTTTGGATTTGACTTTATAATCACCATATCTTGCATCCCTAGAAATTTGGAAAAAGTTGACCGACCTGAAATGATACCATTCTGGTCCCAAAATTTTCTCCTTGAATTTTGGGAGCTTAATTTGGCAGTATTATAATGTTTAATTCCCACTTTGTGTTAATTTTCATTAATGCTAAGCTGACCTATTATCAAAATTAAAGTTTTGGTTTCATATATATAACCTTTTCTTTCCCTCATTTGAGGATCCACTCTCTAGCAATTGAAGGAGATCCTTTTGTGAAGTGAAAGTGCAGGTTTATGTGAAGTCTTCATTCAAAAAATTAATCATTGTTCAAGTCTTCATCAACCTTTATTTTCATCAATCATGGAAGCTTAGGAGATTTTGAAGAATAATAAGGAGATCATTGATATTTGATTGGCTTGTACCTCTCCCTTAGAGTTTGGTATGATTTCATGTTATTTTCATATCTCTATGTGAGCTTTTAGATCTACATATTATTCATTTTCAGATTTACATTATTTCTGTAGATCTACATTGAATTTGTGATTTGAAGTATTTCATTTACATTCATTTAGGGTATTTACTCCAAACCTAGGGTAGAACTATAGTTTGCATTTTAGCTCATAGGAATCTTACAAACACATGAGATTCTAGGGAACATACACTTTTCAATATTACATTGGCTATTTGTGGAGGTGGAAATCACCAAAAAAAGGAGTTTGACTAAGGAAACTCCTATATAGCTACATACACACCATTTTTCAGATTGCAGGTGTAGGTATAGGTTTCTATCGGAGCTGTAAGTTTCTGGGAAGTCTTAACCAACAAGCACAAATCTAGATCTAGAATCAGGACCTAGACCTTTGGACTGAAGCGCTCAGTGCCCTGGTCATGGGACTAGAGTGTCCTGGTCCCCCTCAACCAATTGTAGATGTTGACAGTTCAGATCTAGAGCACTCTAATTTGTAGATTTCCAGTTTCTAGTATAGTACCGTGACAGGGACCAAAGCACTCAGTGCTCCTGTCCAACTTAATCAATCTCAAATTATAGTATCAGGTGCACATCAAAATTCCTCTCTCAGATTGATACTCTATTTCTCAGCTTCACTTCTGTATTGATTTTATTTATTGTTATTCTAGTTGTTCTCATTACTCCTACTAGCTTAGTCTGTTTCTTTCTTTCATTTGAATCATTCCTCTTTCATATCAGCAAAGGAATAGGAACCCTAAAAGTATTCCTTGACTCTTTTTCATAAGAGTAAGTCAAAGTGAATCACTTCCTTAGGCTCTTTCATATTCCAATGTATGCATGAGAGTGGGATTAGGACTCAGTCTACCTGATTCCATTTTCATCCATCACAACTATAAAGTGGAAAATTGGATCCTAGTGACTCCCCACCTAGGAGAGAGAAAGGAAGCCAGTAGGATGATTTTAACTTGGGAGGAACTTTACATTCAAAAGAGGGATTGAATCCACTTGATCCAAATCCAAGAGAAGCAAGGATGTGAATTCTGAGTAGATTGCAAGTGGTTGAAATGTGATTTACCCTCTTTTGTAAATGAGAAAGTTGACTTGTTGACTATGTGGAAAAGAGAGAGAAAGTAAGTGAAATGAAGTGCTACTAGTTCAAGATCATGCAGTAATTCTGGATTTGAGCTAATTACAGATGCACACCTACAACCTACACATAGAAAAGAGAAGAAATGGGGGTTGTGGATAGGAGTTTGCCTTAGTCAAACCGTGGTTGAGGAATCAATCTAGAAAGAAAGTAATTGCAAATGCTTGAATGTAAATAATGGAGATGTATACCTTGTAGATCCGCAACTTGTTGATGATGATTGCTTTGCTTCTTAAATGTAACCATAAATGTTGTATGAAATGGCATGTAGCATGACAAAACCCTAACACACACACATGCTTGCAAATGAATGTTGTAATGTTGCTCCAATGGATGAATTAAGAATATTTGAATGCTTGAATTCTTGATAATGACCTTGAAATGTTGTATCTTCTCCTTATGATCTCTATCTCTTATCATCTGTCATCCATCCCTGAATGAGGGTATTTAATTCCCTTTTATACATGCCTCAAGGATTAACTTCAACCATTGAAGGTTGACAAAGAGGAATAACAAACCTCGAAGACAAGAAGTGCATAGGAGATTGAGCAACCCACACATAGGACCACCCTAAGAGGTGGGGATAGGGGCACCACGCTCCTGTCTTGCCCTATTTTGGGGCCTGGATAGGGTCTAAAACAAACACAATACATGGAGGAAGAGAGAAGGGTTGGAAACACATGAATAGGTCATGGTTAGGGAAGGAGATGCCATCGCCAAAGTGAGGACCCTAAATGTGGTTAAAATTGTAGGGGTCACAATTTTATGACACTACATTTAGCCCCCACTTTAGCGGGAGTATAGCTTATGCCACTACTGCCGGTGAAGTAGAAGAAAAGAGAGATGAAGATGAGAGATGCGGAGAAATACCACAAGGAGTATAAGACACCTCTAATATTGAGGAGATAAAAGCCCCCAATCTTAGGGTCTTAACTCATGCCAACATATGCAAGAGCACACAAAAACAAAAAGGTACAAGACACACAAAACAAAGACAAAGAGAAAAAAGACACATGACAAGAACAAGACACAAGATGACAAATTAACTAGCTGAAGAGATCTTGAGCTCACATGTCTCAACAACTAATTAGGACACAAATACCAATGCCATCACATAAACACGAGTGATCGCATAAAAGAGAAAAGCTGACATCATCCATGAACTATCAATAGTAAAACTATGAGTTCATGAGAGGAAGAAAAGAGAGAACATGAATACACACCTTGGTGATCCATGGAGAGAAGGACATGGAAAATCTCACTCCTAGAGATTTCCTACGTGATCCATGTAAAGAGAGAGAGTGAGAACTCTGTTTGTTCCACTCAACCTCATGCACGTGTGTGCAAGTTAGGTTCAAAGTGCCTCATAGGAGTCTATGCCTGAGTACACTACAATATGTATAGAATGTAAAGTACAAGTGTCAAGAAAGGTGTGATATCTCTCTCTAAGAGACCATGCTCTAGTTCTGAGAATAATCACCCCACATAAGAGAAAAGTGGCGTCATCTTGCTCTAAGAGGTTTCCCCCTGGTTCCAAGAATGACTCATTGTACAAGAGAAAAGTGATGATATCTTTCTCTAATAGATTTCCCTCTAGTTCTAAGAATGTCTCATTGTACAAGACAAGAAGAAGTGAAGACATCTCGCTCTAAGAGACCGTACTTTGGTTTCAAGAATGGCCCACTATACAAAAAGTGATGACATCTTTCTCTAAGAGGTTTCCCTTTGGTTCCAAGAATGTCCCACTATTCAATGCATGAGAGAAGTATAATACAAAGGAGCAGTGTGGGTGCCCCCCCCTTAAGATGCCAACATAGACTAATGTTGATATCTTAAGCAAAGTAGAACAAGGATACCTACCTCTGTCACAAAGAAGATATCCGCTATGCAACAATGTCATAAATCCAAGCAAGAGAGGGAATACTCTTCAAGAAAGGATAAGATAGTTGGAAAGAGATATCTTGCTATAAGTGTAAAGGTGATCCTTGGAGGAGAAGAGATCTTTGTTAAAAAAGACATGTATCCCCAAGAGGAGTTGTCTTAGACAAATATCACATCTTCTAGAACAAGAAAAGGAAAGACCAAGAATGCAGTCCTTCCTCCTATTTCTAGGTGAAAGGGATTCTTGATGAGGGATGACTCACTTTTAGCCCCCAAAGGGATGAATGAATTTATCATAGATGTACATTGCCAAGTGTAAAAGAGGTCGTAGTCAAGGAAGAACATCTCTTGTATAAGAGAGAATTCTTAAGTCAATAACCAACAATTCTACACAAGGAATGACATCAAGTAATAGAACTCACACCATCCACTTAATAGGAAAAAGTGGATCTCTAGAGAAAGAGAGAGAGATCATTGCCCCCTAAGCTAAGGGACAATGAGAAGAGCTTACACAATCTACTAGAGTGAGATTAAACATAAGAAAATGTGAAATGAACTTACATTTACACATGCAAGAAAAGACACTCTTAAATGTGAAATACATATCTCAAGAAGTGGTAATCTTCAAAAAGAAGAGAGAAAAAGCATCATATATTTCCCAATGGGGACTAGTCATAAAAGCATACCATTGTAAGAAATGATAATCACATATGAAAAATGCAATCCCTAAAGGAAATAATGATACAAGGGAAAGGAGAAAAAAACCTTGCCCCCCAAGTGAGGAGAACAAGGAGGAATATTACACATTTATGATGGTGATTAGTTTCAAATGATATGCCATCCTAGTGGAACAAATCATCTCAAGGAAATGATACATACTTCTCAAGAGATCATTCCCTGCTAAGGGGCATATCATACTTGCGAATAATTGAAACCATAGAAGAGGTAATATTTCCAAGAGAATGAAGGAAAGAGAAGAAGTGCAGTACTCATTGAAGATGCCCCTCTCCAAGCAAAGAGGAAAACCAAATAATAATTATATGCTGACATAAGAATAGCCCTATGCAAGAAAAGAGATCTATTAATGAATAATGCACAAAGATAGAGATAAGTGTAAGAAAGAAGAAAAATGGACTTCATGTTGCTGCCCCAAAGTATTGTTAAAGTGAAATACTACTACCATTAATGATAAAGAGACCCCATTAAAAGGGCTTATTATGCCACAGGGTGAAGAGAAACATGAAGGGAAAAGAAGTGCTAAGGCACTATGCTTTTACCAAGAAAGACAACTAAATCCTCTGTGAGAAAAATGTGAACAAGATCATATTGTAGTTGAACAAATTTCTTAAATGAATAACATTTTCCAATATAATGTGAATACAAATCATGAAAGATGCAATATTCAATACCTTTCACTTGCTTAAGATTTTTGTTTTTATTTTGAGGAGGAAAGGAAATGTTCTTTTCATATTTCAATCTCCAATAGATTCTCGCAGCTAATCTGTCAAGATGGTAAATATCATCTTCCCATGAAGAAGAGGGTTCGTTAGGAGAAGAAGTTTCATTATCCACAATTCTAATTTTGTCACTATCTATGCCATCTTGAATAGATTTTTGAAAATCAGGGAAATCATCAACGTTGTGGTCATGGGTTTGATGAAATGAACAAAAAGGACACTTTGAAGAAGAAGCATTCTTGCGGGCTCTCTTGATTTTTTGTTTTTGAAGGTAATCTTTAAAGCTTTGAAGTCTAAGGAATTAATCCATAGAAAGAGGGGTACCACTTCCTAGGCCTCTTGTAGTAGTTTGTGTAGGAGGGTTTATAGGGATACGAATTCCATGCTCAAATTTACCAATTCCTTGTCCTTTGTAACCTTGTTTTGTAATTATATGAAAGCCACAACTATAAGAATTTTTCAATTGATTAGATGGAGGAACATGATCATGCATTTCTTTGAAATCTGATCTATAAGGATGCAGAAAAGGATTTGTAGATGAAGGAGTATCATGTGAAATGATAATCTCTTTTCCTTTATCAAGCTTATCCTTTTTGGAAGATTGGTGAGGAAAATCTTCATCATCTAAAAGCTCGTTTGTAGTGATTTACATGCAAGGAGAAAGGTCATGAATAAAATGCATTACATCATCCTATCTACATAGACTTTGATGTTGAAGATAGGTCCTAGGAGAATAAGGGGGATCTAAAGATGTAAGAATGCTGATGTTGTCATATTTCCCCCCTTGCTCAAGGGTGTGTGTAGAAGAAGAAGATGGATCCATATTACTTTCCAATGCTTTCTCTCTTGTAGAAAGATCATTGGGTAAAGCATTAGATCTCAATTCTTTCACACAAGATACCCTAGGAGAGATACAAGGGTTAGGATCTATAAAAGCTTTAAGGTGATTAAAGTAGGAAATGCATTATGTTAACAATATCACCATAATGCAACATAAATGATACATGAAAGCTTTGAGATCTAATAATTTGGAAATCCTAACAACACAATATGACCAAGTGCTATGAAGAAAGAGAAGCAACAAGAAATGGAAGAAACTCTTATCCAACACATGATAAATATATGCCAAAATTAATGTAATAACATGTGAAAGAGTAAGTAAATCCAATTTATTAATTTCCATTAAGAGTCTCTTAAGTGAAATCTGAATTTTTTGGAAAAGCAGATCTAAAATTAGGACCTTTTTATGAAAATTAATTTTAAGATGTGAATTTGATGAAATTTGAATTTGTGTTTGACTTTAGAGAGTGTTAAAATTGATAAAGTACGTTGATTTTCTAGATCTGAGTAGAAAAATATAGTCAATTCTGTCTCTCAAAATTTTGGGAAAAAAGACGAGGAACGTGGCGAGAACGCGCACTGTTCGACCAACTTTTTTCAAAATTTTCAGGGATGATGGAGATTATGATTTTAATGCAGAATTCAAAAAATAGCCAATTTGGAGATGTCTAGATCGCTCAAAATCGTAGTCAAAGGTCGAAAATGAAAAGATCTTAAAAATTAGAGTTTTATGATTTAACCACTGAATTTTCAGAATAAAGAGACAGATTTGAATTGCAATTTTGAAATAGAAATTATATCTGAAACAAGCAATTAAAATTTTGCACCTCACAAGCTTAATTTGCTCAAAATGAAAAATTAGGGCTTTTATGCAATTAACCTCTAAAATTTGCAAATAGATCAAACTTGAAAAAGAAAATTTGAAATTCAAATTGCAATTAATCAGATCTAGGAATGAGAAATCAGAATTAGTGTATAAGACGTCAAGTTCACCAAAATGTAAAGTGGAAAATTGGATCCTAGTGACTCCCCACCTAGGAGAGAGAAAGGAAGCCACTAGGATGATTTTCACTTGGGAAGAACTTTACATTCAAAAGAGGGATTGAATCCACTAGATCCAAATCCAAGAGAAGCAAGGATGTAAATTCAGAGTAGATTGCAAGTGGTTGAAATGAGATTTACCCTCTTTTGTAAATGAGAAAGTTGACTTGTTGACTATGTGGAAAAGAAAGAAAGTGAGTGAAATGAAGTGCTACCAGTTTGGGATCGCACTGTAATTTCATATACGCGGATCTTCCCTACAAATTTGGAGGAAAGTCATTGGGGCCATTGCGAGAATGTACATGGTCTGCCACAAAATCTATGAAATGAAAAGGGTTCTTTCGTCTTTGCAAATGAAGCCCAAATGTGCAATTACAGTTGCACACATGCAACCTACACACAGAAAAGAGAAGAAAGGGGGGTTGTCGATAGGGGTTTGCCTTAGTCAAACCCTGGTTGAGGAATCAACCTAGAAAGAAAGTAATTGCAAATGCTTGAATGTAAACAATGGAGATGTATACCTTGTAGATCCACAACTTATTGATGATGATTGCTTTGTTTCTTAAATGTAACCATAAATGTTGTATGAAATGGCATGTAACATGAAAAAACCCTAACACACACATGATTGCAAATAAATATTGTAATGTTGCTCCAATGGATGAATGAAGAAGACTTGAATGCTTGACAATGACCTTGAAATCTTGTGTCTTCTCCTTATGCTCTCTATCTCTTATCATTTGTCATCTGTCCCTGAATGAGGGTATTGAATTTCCTTTTATACATGCCTCAAGGATTAACTTTCAATAACCGAAGGACAAAAAAGAGGAATAACAAACCCCGAGGACAAGAAGTGCATAGGAGATAGAGTAGCCCACACATAAGACCACCCTAAGAGGTGGGGATACGGGCGCCACACCCTTGTCCTAGGGGGGACAGGGGTGCCACACCCCTGTCCTGCCCTATTTTGGGGCCCGAATAGGGTCTAAAGAAGACACAAGACATGAAGGAGGAAGAGAGAAGGGTTGGAAATGTAGGAATAGGTCCCAGTTAGGGAAGGAGATGTCATCGCCAAAGTGAGGTCCCCAAATGCGGTTAAAATTACAAGGGTCGCAATTTTATGACACTACAACAACAAATAAAAGAATTGAGATAGAAATAGAAGAAAGTTACAATGCAGCCTTTTTATCACCTTGCATCAATAGAGTGACAAGGGTCATCCAAAGAGAACGTAACATAATACATAATAAGGGAAACACATTATAGATAAGCAAGAGAGGAGAGAGAATCGACGACACAAATGAAGCTAATCAAATAAATCATCTGCCTTCCAATCTTGCTAAATATTGTTTAGGGAAGGTGGACAAGTTGTAAGAGGAGAAGCTTAGAGCATGGTAGATGGAGCTACTGCAAGTTCCAAACAAGGACCATTCTCTAATGATGAGTCACTTTGTTTGTTATTAGGAGCTAGGATTAATTGCTTTGAAAATTGTTTAGATAAATCATTGTCAACACCAATAATCTCATACATATCATCATAATCATTAGAATCAACATTGTTAGCATGAAAAACATCATCATCAAGATTAATAAAAATAAGATTTCTAAAACAAAAAGATAATGAACCATCATTTTTATTAAGCATTTTCAATCGTAATGTTTTAGTTTGAACTTCCTCTCAGGGTTAGGCGAAGGTTGGACAAATGGGACCAATTGTACATTTGGTGTCTTTAGAGAAGAAATGGTTTTAGAAGCACATTCACGAGCCTTAGGATGACATCTTTGTTGGTGTTCTCTTGCGAAATAGTTTCTTTTAGTTTTAGTTGAGGGTTGTGAAGGTTGAGGATCAATGGACATAGGCTTATTTTCTTCATTTAAAGGAGGAGGAACAAGAGAAAGTCTACTAGGTTGAGAAATAGGAGATGCTAGGAGCTTTCCTTTGTAAGATGTAGGAGGTGGGACTGCAACATATATAGGAGGAATAAAAGGTGTAGTAAGGATACTGGGTCCATCACGAGGAGGAGGAATAGGTCTAGGGTCTCTGGGATTACTCAAAGATATATCATTTCATTTTTTCACTTTCGATAAGATAAAAAGAGAGCATCACTTCGAGGCTTAAGAGGCTCAAATTTTTTAGGCCAAAATTAATCAAGGGTAAAATTTCCACACCTCATCATGGGTTGGTACATGATATGATTCATTGTTATGATAGTGCTATTGTGAAGGAATTTTAGACATTTATGAACATTAGAAGGGATCGCTTTCATGGAAGAGAGCCAAGGATGTCCTAACTTCACATGAATTTGATCCAATGTAGGAAACATAGAAAAATTTGCATCTAAGCACTTAGTAACAACCACAATGGGAAGAGTAATAGAACCAATAGTAGGGAAAGTGATGTAGAGTGAGTTGACTCTTCACCTATTTGTACTACCTTGTCTAGGTATCTCCTCCAAGCTACACAAGAACCATCCAATGATTCTGCACCTCACACCCTCCAAGGGTCTGCAAGACTCACCCTCTCTGGCCTTTCCAAGGTCCTTAGGCTAGGATAAGCACTTTTTGTTTTGTGAGTTCCATTTTGTTTGCTAGGAGACCTTGTTTTCCCACTCCCTTTCACACTCAATCGGAGAGTTCAACCCCTCTACCATAGGATCTTCATTCCCCACACTACACACATAAGGATGGGTGATTTTGGAAGGATTCCAAACCCCACCCCATTCTCAAGAGCCTTCTCATTTACTGGTTTGGTGTTTTACAAACAAACTGCACTTTTAGGCCTTGTGGGAGACCTAATTCTAGTAGCCCTGTCAGTGGGGTATTCTGCATTTATCTGCTAAACTTCATGAACAACCCTATGAACTATTTTACTTTTCAAACACCCTTTTGGGGTTTACATATAATTTTGAAAAACTATAGTTGGTTTTTGTCATTAACACATCTAACCCTTACCGGGCTAATTAGGCCTAATTGCCCCTTTCTAGGCCTAAAAAGTAGGGATTGTTTAAAACTCCTTCACCAATCCTTTTTCCTAAGTGAATTGTTCATAGTTTTAGGTTTTTACCTCCTTGAGGATTTCAAATCCAATCATACTTCACCTCCACCCACCAGATTCACCTAATTAGGGCCTATTATCCATGATTCCCAATGCTTGCCAACTCAACGTGCCAAGCCTAGGGTATGGTGGAAAATATTTGGTTTAGCTTCCCCTATCTCAAAACCAAAAAGAAAACATATAATTCATTACAACCTAACATTCCACAAGGTTTTAGAGTGAGTATCCACCATGGAATGTTAGGTTGGAGCCATTTTGGTCTCAAAACCCTGGTTTTTAGGACCTTTGAACCCAACTGCAACAAAATGAAGATTATTCACAAATTACAACACTTCAAGACTCCCCCAAAAAAATCAAAATGAAGGTAAGACACCAGGCTAACAATCCATATCCCTATTTTGGAAGTGTCAATCCATACAGGCCGTACAAGTTTGCAAAGAGTAGGCAGTAACTCAGAAAAATACACCAAATGGGAAACCAAATTAGTTTTATTTGCTTCAGATTTACAACAAACAATTATTATCAGCCTTTCCAAGCCTTTTATTGGCATTGGAGTAGTTAAATATGCTCACAATCAATTTTTTCAACCAACTAGCCGTTGGTCTATGAAAATGTTGCAAAGTTGCTATGAGCAACTTTTGCAATTTGTTGCATAGGTGAGCAACTTTGCTCAAACTCAAACTTGGCCACTTTCAAATGTCTCTTATGACCTTAAAAACTTCAAAACAACATCAACCAACCTACATTAACCCAAAAATAATTTATCCTATTAAGTGCTCTACCTGACACCCTTAAGAGCTCACATGCCAACATTGGCCAAACAAAGACTCTTAAGGCCCTTACAACCATTTGAGCACACACTCAATGGCCTCTTGGCCTTATTCCAAAACTAAAAACATGATTCCAACATCCTAGAAACAAAGTTACCAAAATTTTCTAAGTGCCCCTACACCATACTCCCGGGGTAGGAAGAACTCAAGTCCCTTGAGTGGAGAGGGCTTGAACAGTGGTTCCATGCTGAAGTATATCTCCTTCAAACATCCATGTAGCTTCAGATTTAGGGAGACCTATCCATTTAACCAAGTAGTCTCTATAGACTCCTTTCCAAGTCCTTTTGACAATCCTGGAATTTAGAATGCAATCCAATGTCACCAGTTGGCTTGGAGGTAGGTCTTGTATCCAATCTACATCTTCAGTAGTAGTAGGCTCTTCTTGGTTTGCAACTAACTGAGTTCTCTTATATTGGAACAAATCACATACATTAAATACTAGTGATATACCCAAGTTTGGTGGTAGGTCCACCTCATAGGCATTGTTGCCATACTTATGCACAACCTTAAGAGGCCCAATCTTCTTCATATATAGCTTGCTAGGCTTCCCCTTAGGAAGTTTTGCCTTTCTCAGATAGGCCATAACTAGATCACCTACCTTGTAGTGTACTTCTCTTCTTATTTTGTTTGCTTGTTTCTTGTATTTCTCATTGTTCTATTGCAATATCTTCTTGACTTGTTCATGGATCTCCTTCATATTCTCTGTAAAGTTTTTACTTTGAGCACTCATATTGTCCATAGAACTGAGATCTCTGAGTTCTAAGATACCCCTTGGATGACATCCATATACTATCTCAAATGGACTACGACCTGTTCTCCTATTGACAAAGTTATTGTAGGCATACTCTGCTTGTCCCAATACTAGATCTCAAGCTTGACCATGCTATTTGGTGAGACATTTCAGTAAATTACCCAAGGACCTATTTATGACTTTAGTTTGACCATCAAATTGTAAATGGTATGTAGATGTGTTGTTCACCAAAAGTGATAACCCAAGACACCTGTAAATCTATCTATGAGATAGCCAATCTCAATCAATGAAACACTTCAGGGCTGGGACAACATAACATAGGATCCTAATGATCCTCCTGTACTTCAGGTTCTGCTAGACCTAGGGGGGGACACCCTTTTGATGCATTGAATACAACAATCACAAACATAAGACTGCATCAACAATGAGCAGACAAACCATTCCACAAGCTCACCAAATTAGGTAACATGTACAGATGGGCTGGATCTTATACAAATAATAGATGAAATAGAGCTTTGGAAGGATAGAACATTAACCCCTAAACATAAAGGGAAATAGATTTGTCTTTTAAAATGTATATCTGAGACCATTCCCAAATCTGTCAAAGACTAGTGCCTTGTTCATTGGGTAGCAGAGTCACTCACAGAACTACAAATATGAATCATAGATGCAAGTTTGTTTTCCTTAAACAAGATATTCATGCATCAATACCTTATATTAATGCACTATTTGATTCATTCACAAATTCATCAGATCTGGATACATATTTCATTATTCATGACTGACTATAGAATTTAAACTCTTCATTGAAGAATGCCTACAAACAATCATACAATCTCCTTGAGATGACAAATTTCATCCTCCTTGAGGATTGAATTCATAATAATGAAAAAACATATCACAAAGACAATCTTGTGAGGAATTTACTCATGCCTAACACAAGCAAGACCTGCAATTAAAACCATATTTACAACAGTGCACTGCAATCTCTATACCCTGAAACCAAACAGAAGCATTTACAAACTTGGGTCAAGATCTTCAGAAAATGGAAGCCATCAAATCTGGAGCATTTCTCCAAATTTCTGGAACCCTTACAACTGAGAAGAATTCAGAATAAAAAGAGGAGGGAAGAAAATCAAATCTGCAACTGAATTGCCAAGTGTCTCCTCTCTAACTGAATTTTGTTCCCATGAAAACTGCCTCCAAAATATCTCACATTTGTCAAAATTAACCTCATAATCAAATCCCTCACTCCGAGAGCTTTCCGGCGATATATAATACTTTATATTTTGGCCAAAATTTAGACCCTGGGCGAATTAATTCCCATTTGTGCTCAATCATTTAAATATTTCGAATTTTAATATAGTCAGAACTATATCATTTATTCATTTTAATTTTGATTTTTGCCTCCATTTGTACTCTGACGCCTTACCACGTGGCGGCCTCTGATTGGTCGATGGGGTTGATCGGACGCCACCTGGGATGACACCTCATCACTGCCACATCATCACCACTGGACTGCCACCTATCACGACACGTGGACGGCTCTCGTTCACTTTCGCTATTTTGCTGGTTTTAAACAACGTGCATCTTCCTTTCGCGAAATAGCGGGAGCCGTTGATCTCTCTCGAACCTGCTCACTCGTTAAGCCAGCCTTCCTCTGCAAAATTTTGCCTGTCTGCCTCAGGAAGCGTGCCTGCGTGGGGTCTACCTAGTCGCCATCTAGTCAACTCCTCTGTCACCTCGGGAAGCATGCTCGCGTGTGGGCCTACCTTGGGCACCCATAGGCACTTTGTGTCAAAAGCCTTTATGGCTTAGACATTATAGATGGGTTTGTTTTTGCTTATAAAAATTATAAAATTCCCTTCCACAGTCAATGTGGGATATTGCTATTTGCCTGGGACTGCATTTTTGAAGCTTTTCTCCTGGGTTTTCATGGCAATTTTAGACACTTGCATGATGTTTATAATGCCTTCCACCTGCCGATTGAGATTTATGAAAGCCACAAGAGTTTGGATCAACTTTAATCAATATCATATTGGTGTCTTTTAATTTTAATGCCCTTTTTATATGTCACACAGGAAAGAGGATGCTGGCTATCGTTGAAATTGGGGGAAGCACCCATTTACTTCTATTTGACTGCAACCCCTCCAATCTCCATGTGATCTGCCATGATTTACTTGTTGCCGGTTTTAAATTTGCTTCCCAAACACCATGTGAGGGAGGGGAGACTGCAAAAGTTTCAGTTTGATTTCAAAATTCCCCCTTTCACCAGTCACGTGGGGGAGAATGCTGGGGTTTAAACTTGCTAAATTCTATTTGCTGCAGACTTATGTCCCCTCCAAACACCACACATGCACACAACAGGGAAGGAGGAAGTCATAGGAATTACACATGCCAGTTGGATTTGCTGAAGTGAGTTTATTACAAACATTTTCTTCAACCACTTCCACTCCATATACAAGGGAGGATTTGGTGGTGGCTGTTAATTTCATTTGGTTAAAAACATAATGCCTCCTTTACTTTTCACATGCCACCGTATTTGTTTGGAGTTTGAATGCTTTCTCACCATAGATGGCACTTGGAATTGCATTGTTTAAGAAGCTCACACTTCCCACTCCATTTTCACATTTGCTGAAAGCTTCATTGCTTTGGTAATTTCTAATGCCCTTCCAAAAACTACAGCAAGGAGGAGATTTGGGTAAAGTTGATTGGCATTATGGTTGCCAATTGCATTCATATTTTTTAATGCTCTTCTTTGTCGCTGAAGGAGGATTTTAGCATTAAAATCGCCAATTTGAAATTGCTTGGAGGTCTACAGTCTTTTCAACTTTTATGACATGTCACACAATCACAATCCGCACTTAGATATTCTGAAAATCCTTTATTAAACAAAGTCGCCAATAAAATAATACGGCACAGGCATGAGCCAGGTCGGGCCCCAAAGTGGGTCTGACTAAAAAAAAATTCGTTTTCAAGCTACTGGCCTCTGGAATATCTTCACGGACCTCAAATATACCTTTGGGAACGATCGACATCGTTTTCGGATCATAAAATTGCATTTTACATCCTTTAGGCAATTACGCCACAATTTTCGCATTTAATCGCGAAGACGTAATTTTCAAACCTGTCAAAACACCTTTCTAGAGCTCGCCATCTGACAGGCGTGTACTCTGATATACAAGGATGACTTCTACCAAACGGTTTCTCAAGACGAGTCCCGAGCGAAGAGATATTAATTTTCAAAAACGGTCAACTGGCTTTGTCGACACTGCGGACCTGATGAAGTCAATGTTCTGGCAACACATGATGCCTTTCTCAAAAATATCAAACGACCTCCGTAGGCTCTCAAATTTGAAACATAGGTACCTTTAAGTACATATTAAATCTTTGAATTCTCAGTTTGATCACCCGACTGAAAGGATGCAAACGGCGCGCTCACCAAAATGGCTACATTAACTGATCTAACACTGGAAGTGCGGATAACTGAATTTGATGGCAAAATGAGTCCTTTTGAAAACCGATCAAACGGATTGATAAAAGCTTGATATTTGAAATGTAGCTCACCATTTATACCAACATTAGCCCGGAACAAACATTCTGACATGATGCTCACCGGGACATTTTTACACTTGTACAAACCTCACAAACTACAAACGGATTGAGCTTTGAAAACTGAGCAAACGGATTCATAAGGACTTGAAATTTTGCATGTTGACTCACATTTATGCATACAATTGAATCCATTTTGAATTTCTCCATTATGATCAACAGGGCAAAAGATGTAATCGCTCAAAGTAGGCTACTCCATAAAATCTGCATTTGTGCCTAAAATGCACTTCCAGCTCACCTCTCAAACTGGGTACCTCTTAAACTTATCCAAAATGAATTCTGAAAGTTGCACATCACTGCATAGGCCAAATGAAAGGTGTGGGACATGAATCCCGAGCCTTACCCTCTGAAAATCAACTGGCTCCATTTTACCCCCTTGCTAACTAGGCCATTCAAACTGACTTATTTTAATCATTTGGAAATGCAGGGCAAAATTTTGAAATGGGCCTATAAAATTGACTCAGTTTTAAATACTCCCAACAGTGGCTCTGACTGGGGATGGTTGATTGCAAGATCAACACAAGAATCCAAATATCTATGGTTAAGCAGACCACCCAAAAGACGGGTCATTCTTCTCTCAATTCTTCTCTTCTCAAAACAGGGCTTCCTTATTCTACCCAAACAGTAGGGTACTTTATTGAAAACACACAACAAAAAGCAAAGCGACTGTACAAAATATACAACTATGCTTAAAACTGAATACAAGTTGCTCAAACAATCTTTAGTATTTACCTCTGTCAAAAATCTGATTCTCATCACTTAATACCATGATCCAAACAAAGGCACCTTCCAGTGACAACTGAGCATAGCTTTTAAAATCCATCTCTTTTGTCTCATTACTAAAATAGCTAGTGTGCTTACCTCTTGTCTGATTCTGAACTTTGTAACCATGCACTACTTCAACACAAGTAAAAATATGAGACAATTCACCATAGAGGCCTTCCCACAAGATACCATGCATCTCATTATCCCAATCAATTCTACCATTTGCAAGGACATCATCATGTTGAACTTGGAAAATAAAACACTCACTTTCAACATTGCAATTCCTATCAGCACTCACCTTGTTATCATTTAAATTCATAGAATGAGAGGCATTACTAGTCAACCGATGCAAACAAGGAACATGAACATTACCATCCAGATGTGCTACTTCACTACGCTGATCACACCTCATACTATCCTTGCTCATCAAACTGAGAACCTCTGCATTCTCAACATTCCATTCATCGAAAAGAATGCATACCTCCGACTGAAGCAAATCCTCAGCTGAATCTTTCTCTTTCAGGCTTACATCTACCTGAAACACTTTCATTTGTGGTTTTAAATGATCATCACATAATCCATGCCTCTTACTTTCATCATGAAATAATTTTTGACAACCCATGCTATTGCTGTTCAGAATTCCATCAGTATTATGGACTGGTTCATCATTTACAACATCTGGCTGATCAGTTATTTCTTCATACAAAGGGTTAGAAACCAAATGGACAATCCCTTTATGAACGTTATGACACTGAAGTGATTGGTCTGTATCTATATCAACATTGAATAGAACATTAGTAAAATTGCTAAAGATACCATCCATTCGATCCTCATAATCATATTCATCAGACAAAGAAGAAAATGAAACTTGGCTTGAACAATCCTCAGTGTTCCATGTTTCACATTCATGAGATTTTATTCTATGACCATCATTTCGGAAATCAAGATAATCAAACTTATCTTGCCACAACTGATCTTCTTCACCAACTGAACACTCCTCATCAGCCAAAGAATGAAAATGAACATCGCTGCAACTTACTTCATCTGATGAGTTTTCAGCATGTTCACTAAATCTTTCTGTCTTAAAACCATCTGTTAGATTAGCATGTTCATCAAGTATACAAACATTCAATTCACAGTCCTTTTCCGAAGAATCCTCTTCACTACATTTTAGAAGGTCTTCATCAATAGCTCGAAGGCTCTCCAACATTTGAACCTTCTTATCCACAACCTCAAGAGCTTTTCTAAGTTCTAAAATCTCCTGAACTTGCATTGCACTTTGCTGTTCCATGTGATATTCCCCAAAATTTTCTCCATCCATGTGTGTTATATCTTCATTGCAATCACGCATACCAACACAATTTTCTAAATTTACTTTGTGCATAACTTTCAAAATAGAAAGATTATCAACATGATTACAAGAAGTGAAATCTGAAAATAGATTTACTTCATCCTCAACACAATTAAGATTATCAATATCTAAGTGAGGATCAACTATTGTTTGCACTAGACAATTCTGATTTTCATCATATGGCACATTTTTGCTTGCACAAACAGCAACACTTAGTAATCCCTTTGTATTTGGTATTTGAACATCAAATACATCAGCAACATGTAAAGATTGATGGTCATCACCATCATTATTTTCATTAATATTATCCTGAAGAGATGCATGATTCACTTGGTAATTGGCAATCACATAATCAACATAACCGACATACAAATCAAATGGTACATATCCCTTGTATATATCAATCTTCGTATCAACATTTTCACAACACTTCCCACTGATCATTCCATCACTACTGCGAGAGACAACCGACATTAACGGCAAAGGCTCTTAACTCTCATTTAAATCTGAAACACATGCATCATAAAAGCCATTTGGAACTGCAAAGCTTGATGCACCTAGACAAGGAATGATTTTCTCAACTTCATATGGTATTCCACCATTGAAGGTGCTTTGGTATGAAACAACAGCAGACACGAATCTCTTCGAGATTCCAAACTTCAAGTTATTTTCCATATCCCTAGCTGTGTTAAAGGCTTCATACAAGGTTTTGGGTTCTTTGTTTCTCAATAGGAAACCCATCTTCTCATCAAATGCACTCATATAAACATCCAGACATACTTTATCATCGAGTTTATACTTTCTGGAAATTTTGGACAAAGCTTGTGAAAATCTGATATTAAACGTTGGTATCAACAATTTCAGACACATATCTGCATCAACATTAAGTAGATAGATCATTTCACAAGCTCAACAGGTTAGGAAACATTACAGATTGACTAGATCTGTACAAACAATAGGATGAAACAGAGCTTGGAAAGAATGAAACACACACCCCTAAACATAAAGGGAAATAGATTTGTCTTTTAAAATGTTGATTTGAAACCATCCCCAAATCTGTCAAAGACCAGTGCCTTGTTCATTGGGCAATAGAGTCACACACAAAGAACTACAAAATGTTAATCACAGCTGCAAATTGGTTTTCCTTACAACATATCCCTGTATTAATACCTTGTACTAATGCATTACTCAATCCATTCATAAAATTATCAGATCTGGGACACATTCCATTGTTTATGACTGATTATAGAATTTAAACTCTTTATTGAAGAATGCCTACAAACAGTCATACAATCTCCTTGAGATGACAAATTATAAGCCTCCTTGAGGATTCAATTCATAACAATTAAATGCATACACAGAGACAATATCATGGGAAATTTACTCATGCCTGACACAAGTAGGACCTGCAACTAGAAAACAATCTGTCATCCTGCAATGTAGCCTCTATACCCTGAATAGATCCATAGAACTTTACAAGTTTGGGTCAAGAATTTTAGAAAATGGAAGCCATGAAAACTGGAGCACTTCCTCACAGAATTCTGGAACCCTTACAACTGAGAAGAATTCGGAATAAAAAGAGGAGGGAAGAAAATCAATTCCAAATAGAAATTTCAGTCATCCTTTTCCTTACAATCTCTTTGAAGATAAACCTTGCTATATAGGAGGTGTCATTAGTACATTTTCAAGGCACAAAGTGTGCCATATTACTGAATCTATCCACTATGACATAGACACTATCATATCCTATTGGCGTTCAAGGTAAACCAAGAACAAAGTCCATACTCATTCACTCCGATGGCCTTGTTGGTATGGTAAGAGGCTGATATAAACCTACATTGATGGAGGTACCCTTAACTCTCTGATAAATAGCACATTTATCCATAAACTTCCTAACATTTGACTGTAGTCTAGGCCAATGGTAGAACCTGCCAACATGCTCTAAGGTCTTGTGAAGACCAAAATGTCCACTTAAACTGCCTTGATGCTTCTCCTTGATGACATTGTCTCTCATAGAGAACCATGGTATGCAAAGTAGGTGTCATTTAAACAATAAGCATTCCTGCAACATAAAATTTGAATAGGCAACATGAGAAGCACTAGAAAGCTTTGAGCAAACATCATATGCTTCACCAAAATATTTGTCACCTTGGTAGAGGTCTTTGAGGCCATTTAACCCCACACTTTGTAGTTGTACTTCTTGGATGGTTAGAACCTTTCTACTTAAGGCATCTGCTACCTTATTGGTGACTCCTTTCTTGTGCTTGATGGAAAAGGTGTAGCCCTGCAAATACTCAACCCACTTGAGGTGTCTTTGATTCAATTTCTCCTGCCCATTCAAAAAACTAAGTGCATGATTATCAGTGTAGACTATGAACTCTTTAGGTAACAGATAATGCTGCCACTTATTGAGTGCTTGCACCATGGCATACAACTCTAGATCATAGGTAGAATACTTTTGTTTTGATTCATTGAGTTTTCAAAGAAAAATGCAACCTAGTGACCTTCTTGGCTCAAAATGGCCCCTATATCCAACTTGCTAGCATCACACTCCACAATGAAGAGATGATTGAAATCAGGGAGCCTAAGGTAAGGGAGTTCTGCTACCTTTTGTTTCAACAACTCAAACCCCTTGTCTACTGTACTAGTCCACTTAAACTGACATTTTATTCCACATTTGATAGTGTTCAAGATAGGTGCACACACATGGCTTAATACTCTAATTAATTTCCTATAAAAAGAAGCCAAACCTTGGAAACTTATCACATCTCCTATTGACTTAGGATTAGGCCGGTTTACTATTGCTTCCACTTTTGATGGATCCATTTTTAAACAACCTTGAGAAACTACAAAACCAAGATACACCAATTCATTTTTGAAATACTCACATTTATCCAAGTTGATCAACTTTTATTGATGTAGCTTCCTCAAAACTTGATTCAGATGTTTGATATGCTCCTTTGACCTACTAAAAATCATAATGTCATCAAGATAAACAATGAAAAACCTACCAATGAATTATGCAAGAACTTCATTCATGAGTCTCATGAAGGTGCTAGGTGCATTTGTGAGCCCAAAGGGCATCACCAACCATTCATAGAGTCCTTCATTTGTTTTAAAGGTTTTCTTCCATTCATCACTAGGTCTGATCCTAATTTGATGACAACCTGATTTCAAATCCACTTAAAAAAAGTAGCAAGCTCCACCTAGGTAGTCAATTAGATCCTCAACCCTTGGCATTGGAAACTAGTATCTAATTGTGATTTTGTTATGGCCCTTGAATAAGTGCACATCCTACACTTGCCATATTTCTTAGGTGCCAAAATAGTAGGCACTGCACATGGATTTAAACTCTTCTTCATCAACCCCTTATCTAGAATTTCCTTCACTTGCTTTGCTACTTCCTCATTTTGAGTAGGTGTCATTTTGTAAGCATCTTTTTTTGGCAAAGTTGAACCAAGTATGAGGTCTATCTAATGTTTAACATATCTCATAGGGGGTAAGGCATCTGGTATCTCATTGAAAACTATGTCTTTGTATCGGTCTAGCAAGGTCTGTACCTCTTGAGGTATCATCGGTTTGGTTTTAATCTTTGGCTCTTCTTTGGGTTTACCTATGAGAGAAGATACTTGGTTCCCTTCATGCTTCAACAACTTCAAGAACTCTTTCCCACTAAGAAACATAACACTTGATCCAACATGTCTTTCTTCACCCTAATCAATCAATAGATCTATTTGAAACTTTCTACCCTCCTTTGTGATAACATAGGAGTTCTTCTCCCCATCATGTATGGCTTTAACATCATACTGCCAAGGGCATCCTGACAACAAGTGGCATACATCCATGTGCAATATGTCACATAACACTCTATCCTTTTAATCTCCTATTTCAAAATCTACCCTAGTTTTCTCATCTACAAGCACATGCTGACCCTTACTCAACCAAGATACCTTATAGGGGCTGGTATGTGGCAGCCTTTTCAATTTTAGTTTTTCTACCATCTAAACTGCTACAATGTTCTCAGTAGACCCTAAATATACTATAACTTTACAAATCTTACCATGAGATCTACAAGTGGTTTTGAAAAGTGTCTACCTTTGTGTAGGTTCTTTGGATTGTGGTACCTTCAACAAGGTCCTTTTTAGCATCAATTTCACTCTATCTAGGACTGGTCTTGCCTTGCTGATTGGTGAGTAACACTTTGACAATCATCTTCTTGCACCAACTGAGTTCTCCTATCTCCCATGTGAGTGGTTGAAGTATTTTTAGGACACCAACTCATGGTATGCCCCACTTGATGACAATGGTATAATTTGCCAGTGAAGACTGTGGTTCCTCTTCCCGAATTGCCAAATCTACCTCTATAGCTATTTCTCTCTCTAGATTTGTCTCTAAATTTTCCTCCTTTGTTAGAATTATCATCACCCTTCTTTGATTGATTTCCTTATTCATTCTTGTTGGGATTATAGCCCCTTACAAAGGTGCCTCTTCCCCTGTAACCTCTGCCACCTCTGCCCCTTTGATTATGTTCACCTTTCCTTTTGATCTTAGCTTCTGATCTTAAGGATAACTAAAAGCATTTATGGACTATTTCAGGTGCTATCATGCTGATCCCATCTTGAATGTTTTGTCTAAGGCCATTTAAATACCTTGCAACCTTCTCCACTTCTTCCTCTTGCTTCCTAGCTCTCAGGGTAAGTTTTTAAACTCCTCTGCATAGGTACTCACATCCATTTCTCTTTGTTTCAAATTTTGCAACTTCTTGTGCATCTGCACCTCATAATCTATAGGTAGGAATTGAGTTTTAATCCTGATCTTCATTCTCTCCCAAGAGGTGACCTTCTTCCTCCCAGTTTGTTCTCTTTCTTCTTGCATCATGTTCCACCATACTAGGGCTGATCCCTTCAATCTTGACTTGGCCAAATTGACCCTCTTTTCTTCTGCAACTTCCTTCTATTCAAAATGATTGTTCAAGGCTTCTATCAAATCCAATAACTCTTCTCCATTTAAGCTTCCATTGTAGATAGGTAAACCTTCTATGTTATCTTTATTAAGTGACTTGAGGGCATTCAAGAAGATCTGTTGATATTTGTCCAACTCATTCTTTTCTATTATGACTCCTATCACATTTGTATCCTCATCATCAGTTTCATCACCCCATTCAGTGACCTTGCCCTTGCCTTTCTTAGTTTCTTGCTCCTGGGCTTCACTAAGCATGTCTTGGACCAACTTCGTGATGGCCTCTTGGCTTATTGACTTTGGTGACATGCTTCTAGCTTTTGAATCTACCTTTGGGTCTGACATACACCACTTTTTTCAATCAATTGTCTTTGATACCAATCTTATGTAGAGTGAGTTGATTCTTCACCTATTTGTACTACCTTGTCTAGGTATCTCTTCCAAGCTACACAAGAACCATCCAATCATTCTACACCTCACACCCTCCAAGAGTCTGCAAGACTTACCCTCTCTGAACTTCCCAAGGTCCTTAGGCTAGGATAAGCACTTGTTGTTTTGTGAGCTCCATTTTCTTTGCTAGGAGACCATGTTTACCCACTCCCTTTCACACTCAACCAGAGAGTTCAACCCCTCTACCACAAGATATTAATTCCCCAAACTACACACATAAGTATGGGTGGTTTTGGAAGGATTCCCAACCCTACTCCTTTCTCTAGAGCCTTTCCATTTACCAGTTTGGTGTTTTACAAACAAACTGCACTTTTAGGCCTAGTGGGAGACCTAATTCTAGTAGCCCTGTCAGCGGGGTATTTTGCATTTATCTGCTAAAATTCATGAACAACCCTATAAAATATTTTATGTTCTAGACACCCTTTTGAGGTTTACATACAATATTGCGAAACCGGAGGTGGGTTTTCTCATTATCACATCTAACCAATAACACGTCTAACCCTTATCGGGCTAATTAAGCCTAATTGCCCCTTTCTAGGCTTGAAAAGTAGGGATTGTTTAAAACTCCTTCACCGGTCCTTTTTCCTGAGTGAATTGTTCATAGTTTTTGGTTTGTACCTCCATGAGGATTTCCAATCCAATCATACTTCACCTCCACCCACCGGATTCACCCAATTGGGGCATGCTATCCATGATTCTTAATGCTTGCCAACTCAGCATGCCAAGCCTAGGGTATGGTGGTAAATATTTGGTTTAGCTTCCCCTATCTCAAAACCAAAAAGAAAACATAGAATAAATTACAATATAACATTCCACAAGGTTTCAGAGTTAGTATCCACCATGGAATGTAGGTTGGAGCCATTTTGGTCTCAAAACCCTAGTTTTTAGGACCTTTGAACTCGCCTGCAACAAAATGAAGATTGTTCACAAATTACAACACTTCAAGACTCCAAACCAAAATCAAAATGAAGGTAAGAAACCAAGCTAACAATCCATATCCTTTTTTTGGAAGTGTCAATCCGTACAGGTCATATAAGCTTGCAAAGAACAAGTGGTAACTCAGAAAAACACACCAAATGGGAAACCAAATTAGTTTTATTTACTTTAGGTCTTCAACAAATGATTATCATCAACCTTTCCAAGAATTATAATAGCCTTGGATTAGTTACATATGCTCACAACTGATTTTGTCAACTAACTAGCCATTGGTCTATGAAAATGTTGCAAAGTTGCTATGAGCAACTTTTAAACTTTTGCAATTTGTTGCATAGGTGAGCAACTTTGCTCAAAATCAAACTTGTTCACTTTTAAATGTCTCCTATGACCTTAAAAACTTCAAAACAATATTAACCAACCTACATTAACCCAAAAACAACTTATCCTATTAAGTGCTCTACTTGGCACCCTTAAGAGCTCACATGCCAACATTGGCCAAACAAACACTCTTAGGGCCCTTACAACCATTTGAGCACACACTCAATGGCCTCTTGGCCTTATTACAAAAATAAAAACATGATTCCAACATCTTGGAAACAAAGTTACCAAAATTTGATAAGTACCCCTACACCAAAAAGAGAAACCATGATACACCTTAACCATTACATTAGATTTATCATATATAACTTGACGCAATTATAGAGTATAGAGATATTCTTCAATGATCACTGTTACCTATTTTCACTACAAGCTCAATCACGTAGAGCTTTAGTGTTTTAACATATAGAAAGGTACATTTTATTTTGTTGTTATTATATTCCTGTGTATGAAAAGAGAAAAAAAAGAAGATTACATTTCCATACTTTCAAATTCTGAACAACATGAGTAAAACTTTTTTCTAAAAAAGTGATCTTTATTGACATGAGTGAATAGTGTCTTGCACAAGCCACGAGACTAATTGAGATGTATGCATGTAAAGAAAATACTATGTATTTATCAATGCATAAAATGTAAATGTACATAAAAGAGGGTGACTCGTCATTGCTCGAATGACGAGTCCTAGTTGGTTTTATTGCATCCTAATTAGTAAAGTCTCAAATCTGATAGTGATAAAATAAGCTATAATTACTGGTGCTCCTAATGAAGAGAGAATAATAATAAGCTACAACAGTCCTAAAGTATTATAAGATAATGAATCAAGGACATAAAAGGCAGTGAGTAGGTCTCGGGTAAAGAATAAGAAATAGCAACCAACAAAGATCAACACAAAACCTATAGAGGAACAATAAGAAATACAAAAGGAAGCCCTTCATAGACCAAGAGCACACAATGGAAATGAACTATTTCAGAACAGTGAAAGGAGCCCATGAGGAAGCCAATAAATTTTTCAAATGACAAGGACAGTCACCTCTAAACAGTGATAACATTATCAAAGGAAGTAGTTAACATTTTTAACTACAGGAGGTCACTATTATCATATACCCAGAAAATGGAAGCATAAATGATAATAATAGTTCCTAGAGCAGCTAATGGACTGGTATCATGCCATTCATGAAGATAAGATCACGAAAGTTTCAAAATGACAGTGATCAAATAATGCAACAATACAACCATATAGCAGTCCTAAGTGCTATAAGTACAACCAGAGATACAATAAGAGGTAATAGCATTCAATGGTGAAGAAATCCAATCCCTCAGAGAATGATAGCAATCAGTAAGAAGCCCTGCACAAGAATAACAGTAGGGTCTGAAATAGTTAATGGTTACAAAAGATACAATGGTTTTGTTTCATTGTTTGAACACAAGAGACTGCAAAAGATCAGTCCATTAAAATGTTTTGATGTAAGTAAATCACATGTAATAGATAGTACTAGTATAGGAGAGAGAAGTATTTTCCATGTATATCCATTGAGCTCCTGAAAACAACATCACTTCAAAGTTTGTCTCTATTAATGATCAACAATTATCTGTCAAAAGAAAAAGGTTTTTTGTAGTACAAAGAAGGATAATGATATAGTCATGTGCAATCTTCAGGGTCAAAACATGATAGAGAAGAAACAAATCTCATCTTCATAGAATCAAAGATACAGATGAAATAGCCATGAGTTCAAGCTCAGTCACAAGATTCATTCACAACCCTAGGCAGAAAAGGCAAATCATAATGAAGATAGCTCAAAGGCACAACAATGGCACATTTCTCCAAGATCACAGTGTAGGGTTTGTGAGTCCCATTACACAGTGAAAGCCAAACATAACACACAAAGACAAAGTAGACGGTTCTAGAGGAAAAACCATTTCAAAGATCTATCAAAATCATTGTATGCAGTCCCAGCCATGAAATACACTGTAGCAAAGAACTCATGATGTCCACAGAGAACACCAATATTAGCAGAAACAAGGAGAAAATCTGGAATACATATGAACTTACCTCTCCTTTCCCTGCAGTGATTTCCTACCAAATGGTCAAAGATAATAGAAAATGCAACCCTTTCAAGCTTAAAACCCTAGCACTCCCATGGCGGCACAGAGAAAGTATGAAGGAAAGAGAATGAAACATAAATGAAAAGCTTCGATATCTTTTGCCTTTTTGTTTTAGGGTTTCCATAAGACTAAATATTCTCGATAGGATTATAAGGTTTTTGCTTTTTGTTTTTAAAAGCTTATTTTACATAGTATGTCATGGCTCTTTAGATTTTTTGTAATTCTTTCTAAGTGTTTGTTAAACACTTATGTAAGAAAAAACTCAACTTAAGCTTTGTACGACATTTACTAACTCTTTGTATTTTGTATTTATCCTTGTAAATATTTTAAAAATCACCTAGAATTAAAGATATTTTTAAAAGAAAAGAAGAGTTTGAGTTGTGAGAGTTAAAAAAAGAGGAGAAGATTAGTTAACTAAAGATGATTTACAAACACATGGAGAAAAATTAGGAGTTTTGGACATGTAATAAGCACTTTAGTTTCAGTTAGAGAGTCCTAGGGGGTTGAGTTTTAGTCAAGGAGGGTGTGAGGCCCTACCCCGACCCATCCTAGTTTTTCAGTGATTTTCATGTTGGAACTATCATGGATGCTTTATTTTTATGCATTATGGATATAGAACTTTATATGATCCCACGAATTTGATAACATTGACATATTGATGCTTCATTTCTGTGCTTTGTGGATATAGAATTTTATATGATCCTAGAATAGGGTAACATTGAGACAATGTATGTCATTATTTGATTTGCAGGATTTTATTATGATGCTAGAAATATGTTGCATATCTTATAAATGGATTAAATTATGTTCTGATTGAATGAAAAACAGGTTTTAAGGACCCGAAACCATTACAACATAGTTAAAATAAAAAGCTGAGAAAATAGAGTCCTCATACAAAGCGACTGGTCCAAAAAACCAGCGAATAGAAAAAATAGCTAAACAACAAAAAATAGCCTATGTTCTGATTAAATTATGTTATGATGAATTGCTTATGTGAATTGCTTTGATATGTGGCAAATTGTATTGTATAATGTCAATTCTATGCAGAGTGATTGAATTGTATTCTTAATTTTGTGTTTTATATTATATGAGGCTATTGGAAAGTACTAATGTTTAAATTGAGATGCATAGGAAATTATCTATGTGACCATGGAAATATTATGGAGAATCAAGCCTAGGCCTATGTGCGTTCGTAAAACCAGGGGTTGTCTATTTGGAGAGACAACACCCTGTATGTATTGTATTTTATTCATAAATGTAAAATGTTTGCATGAGTGTAAATTGTATTTATTGAATTGTTTAAATCATTCAAGGGACAATTGCCATGTGTGTATTTGTGATGTGGAATTATTTTGTAGTGTCACTTGACACCTATGTTGTGTGTTGTGTTGGCAATTGTCATGTCACCTTTTTGGAAAGATTCATTTTTGTTTAATTGTTATATTTCCTAATTATCCTTGAAGGTACCAAGAAACCTAGGATAGTGAGCCACAAGGAGGGTCAACTCAGAGTTGACCCGTAGGTTAACTTTAGATGGACTTTCTAAGGGTTAAATCAACTCCTAGAGTTAGTTTTAGAGCATTTTTATTAGGCCTCATGGGGTACCTATGGGTGAAGGCCAAATTTGGCCACGTGTCTTTCCCCTAGGGCTTGTTTAACCACCCAAAAAAGTGGTTTTCCCAAGATGGACGATTTCCATCTATAGGAGTGCCATCCTTGGTTAGATAACTTTCTTGATAGGTGTAATTTCTCTTCCCCATTTCATTCCTCTTCTTGAGGTGCCTTGGTTAGGGAGTGTGTAAGACCTAGGGAAGACCAACCAATGGGAGTCCCTCACTCTAACCAAGAGGTTGGAAGGAGTGAGAGAAGCCTTCTTAGGCTAGAGATTATTGAAGCTTAGTGAGCTAATCACCCACTCTCCATTTTTTGAGATCTTGCAAAATTTGAAAAGAAACCAGTTTAGAATAGGGATTTTGGCTAAGTGTTGCAGAAAAGTTTTGTGGATTGGGCTGCTCTTCTCCAAGCTCTCCCTAAAATACCCTTGGCAGATTCAAGGTTGGAGTTTTTCTTACTTGTTTATTTGAAAATCTGTTGGTAGAATGCTTGAATGGAAATATTGTATTTTTTATTGTATTGTAATTGTGAAAGCTTTATGTGAATCTGTTCCTATTTTCTGTTATGCATTTGTTGTGTTTTGGGAGTATCCAAGACCATCTTACCCTTGGGAGGGCGGAATGGTCTTGGGGGTGGAAGGAGTTTGACAACCTTAGAGTGAGAGGCTCTCATCATGAGAGTGATCTCAAGGGTTTGTCCATGTGACCCTTGCTGCATAGTTTTGTTTATGCATTCAGGGGTCATAAGGGGAGCAAATATGACATGTTTGCCTTTGGGGGTCATAAGAATATGGGGGATTAAATGAGTTTTGTTGTGTTTTCTTGGATGCCATGAGTTGGCTATGAGTTACTATCTAGCAGATCTCCTCTAGGGTACTCGGTCCACTTCCACCCTAGTAAGACATCACATTATGTGATGAAGTTTCAGCTTGGGAAGGGAATATGTTTGTTGTGTTATGTTTTCCCCTTTGCTTATTTGTGTTTGCCTGAGTGTAACCTGTCTAGGACTTGGTTCTCCAAGATCGGGGGTGGCTTCTAGTAAGCCTAGGCTGGGAGGTGAGCACCCCATGGTCACAACCTTGAATTTTTAAATGCTGGTTGCTTGGAAAGGAAAGCTAGGAAATGCAGATTTTACTTTGGTTGCAAATTTTATTTAGTTGCAGAAAGTGAGAAATAAAAATGTAAATTATTGTAAATATTATGAAGGAAAGAGATGTGTTATTTAGTAAGTCCTCATTCATTAGGAATGGGAGACTATTTGGATATCTTACTCATTTGTAAAGATAGACAACTTGAGTTCATACATTTATATATTAAAGCATTTTTATTTTAATCCTATAATATACTGTTGCTGTTATTTTTATTTAAATCTTCCTTAAACTGAAATCTGATATTTTTTTATCTCTGCAAATTATATATAAAAAAAAAGAAAAGAGAAAGGGAAATGCAGAAAAAAAAAGAAATGAAATATGTTTTAAGTACTTTCCTGCAATGTTTAAATGTTGTGTTTACTATCATTTTAGTTGACTTAGAACAAAATAAAATAAGCAAAGAGCTAAAGTAGAACCATGAAATTTACTTTTACTATAGATATCTAAATGAAGTTAAAATGCCCCTATAGTCATATTTATTTCTGTCCTTTTTTTATTTTTGTTTGTACATTTCAGAAAATTAATCTATAAACAAAAAAAATAAAAATAAAACCTATTTAAAGTTTTTTTTTTTAGCTTGCTGTTGTCATAAAATGCTTTGTTGATTTTTTTTTAAAGAAAAAGAGAATTGTAGATTAAGTCTTAGGCATGAGGATTTAAGCTACTCAATTCATGATTAGATAAATCATTTCAAAAAAATAAATAAATAACTACATCTATCTATGAGCAGCCTGTACATTCTGTTACTTTCCAGCATGTTAATGTCTAAGTTTCCTCTTAGGAAAAATGAAAAAGAAAAGAGATTTCTAACCCTAAGAGACTGATATTTATGTTTATATATATACATATATATATATACATATATACATACATATATTTACATATATACATATGTATATATATATATATATGTATATATATATATATATTATATATAACTACATATGCAAATATACATTTAAAAAAAAGAAACTATTTATGCAACTGTGTGTGTATATATATATATATATATTAAAAAAAAATAACAAAAAAGAAATTTTAAAAAAGAATTGGGGAGGGCCGAAACCCTTACCCCTCCCCATGGCGCCGTAGGCTGTGCTCGCCACTGCGAGCATCCGCAGTGGGCGGCATTGGCGCCGCCACTGTGGGTGTCCATAGTGGGCGGAATCGTGTCCGCCACTATGGGCAACCATAGTGGGTGGCATCGGCGCCACCACTGTGGGTGTCCACAGTGGGTGGCGTCGGGGCCGCCACTGTGGGCATCCACTGTGGTTTCCCCATGAACACCACCATCCTCTACAACCCCCCCTCTCCTCTACGGCTTCCTTTCAGATGGCACTGTGCCTTCATCCGACCGCCCTTCCTTTGGCCGCTGCTATGCCCTAGTTCGGCCCTGCACAACATACAGTTCACAAACACACACTCACAAAAAAATAAAATATTAAACCCTAACCCAAGTTCGGGTTAGGGTATAAGCAATCAGGAAAAGAGAAAGAAATGATTTCAAATAAAAAGAATATGCAACCCTAACCCAATTTTGGGTTAGGGTTAGCATTTTGATAATAAGAGTATTTTAGTAATGCAACCCTAGCCCATATTCGGGTTAGGGTTAGCATAGAAAAACAAAAGAAGGATTTGAATTTTAGTCTTTATTATAATTTTTAAACTTAGGGTTTGCATGTAAAAATATGAAGGGGAAATTGAATTAAGTTTTTAAATTATAACTTAAAATTTAAGGTTATTTAATAGTGGCATGATAATATTTAATGGGCATAGTTGGTTCTTTTTATCAAAAGAAATATACATGGATAGATAGGTTAAAATATAAAAATTGTTTACCCAAATTGTTTATATGTATATAATTTATATATATGCTATATTTTCTACATATAGGTATATATACAATTAATTATACATATTTGAGGTTAAGTAGAGGACCTATTTAAATTTATTTTATTAAATATTATATAGTTATTTTATCGCATTATTGACGTAACTTTATCAAGGAATTTTAATAAGAACATTTCTCAGCTAATTTTTGTATTTAATTAAATATGGACGTCAAGTGGAAATTAATTTGGGGAAAATTTGTAAACGAGAATTATTAATTAATTTTAAATAGCATTATCATTATTTGGTCAGGGATGATTTTTAATGCATTTGAGGCATCTAATTATTCCTCGATTTTAATTAGCGGCAACTTAATTAAGATAATTAAATTAACTAACTAAATTGCAACAACCCTCTTGGGATTAATTAATCTCCATTAATTAAGGTCGCTTATTTGAGCTGGATAATTAAACCAACTTTAGGAAATAATTCTATTTACATCCTAGTTAAGACAAGACTTACTTGATTCCATTTTAAATGTAGTTTGTTTTGAGAGTTTAGGTGTTTTAAAAAAAAAAATTGTTCCATTTTTAGCCCAAAAGTTTGGGCACGACAGAGGGTTTTTAGGGGTTTGACTCATTGTTTCACTCAGTTTCATCCCTAATTTTGAAATATTTTTAGTTGTATCAACCCAAGGAGATTGTTTTCAATTTGGCTACTTCTTATGCATTTTTGAAGGAGTTTCACTTTTAGTTAGGCACTTGATTTTGAGGAAAGGATTAGAGTTGTGACAACACATCATTCTTGGAGCCAAAATTCAAATTTGAATTTTGGGAGGCTTTTGTATAAGTGTCTGTTTGTCACTCATTATTCTCTAATTCTAGAGTTTTTATTTGTTCAACAGTAGAGATTCTTTCTCTTGTAACTTATTACTTATGAGTATTTTCTGATTTTCATGAGCATTTCAAATTTTGTCATGAGAAATACTCCTTATTTTCAGTAAATAGCTGGTTTCTTCTCTTTTCCTTTAGTAGTCAGTTCATGGTTAAGCATGCTATAGTACAGATCATTGATTGAGTTATGAAATCTGGTAAATGGAGTTGTGAAAACTACCTTGTTCTCCTGCATACAAATATCAGAAAGATTGAACCTTTCACATGAGAGGTTTATGCAAAGTATGTAGTTTCAAGTTGTGAGCAATTTGGTTTCATTATTGGATTATTGTGAGTTCCTTATCATAGAAAAATCATTTTTATTCATTGGTGGATCACTTTTTTAGCAGTATTTTCATTTTATGCATATCTTTCTTTTCTTTTCCTTCGAAATATAATTAGGTTTTAGGTGATCAAGTAGGAAGCCGACCTATAATCCAGAGGTCTTCTCTCATAATAGAATACACACAGCCTAAGAGTAGTCCAATGTGTCACAGGATTGCATGAAATTCAAGCTTGCATCGAGTGAAAATCCCTGTGACAACAATTTTTGGTACGCTGTGTGGCACTGTTGGAATTTACAATTCATAGAAGGCCACCGTATGTTGTCTTGGTGTGTGCAGCAACAAAATATATTTCACACCCAATGACTAAAATCTTTGTTTTTTAGCAATCTAACCTTCCTAGCTTATGAGAAAATATCAGACTAGGCAGAGGACAAACCTAGTCAATCATACGCAGCTATCACTCCCAAAAAGGAAGGCTAGGGTAGTCAATAAAGTTACAAATCCAATAGTTAGTGTTCTACCTGTTATTCCCAATTCATATCCTGCTATTACAGCTTATAACAACCCACTGTTTGCAAGTTCTTCGAACCAAAATACAGCAAATACCACTAGTTCCAGTAGTCCTACCACCTCAAACAACAATATGGCTCAGAATCAACCTCCTAGGGTCCATCCATTTGTGCCTTTTAATCAAGGCAATCCTTTAAATTTTGCTCAACGTGATGATATACCAGCTACATCACTTAAGAGTCTGCCATTTTTCATTGGAGAGGATCATACAATAGCCATTGAACATATCAGAGATGTGGCCTCATTGTGTGGAGTTAATTACATTATTGCAAAAAATGTTGTTTTGAGGCTTTTGGCAGTCTCTTTCAAAGGGAAAGCACTTAAGTGGTTCATGGGTCTTCCTGTGAACTCAATAGCTACGTGGGATGAGTTGGGACAATGTTTAAATCAACATTTTGAGGAAAAATCAGATCATCTCTCATTGGTGGAGAAACCCACTACCATCAAAAGAGCTCCACACGAGCACATGATGGACTTCAACTACCGGTTTCAAAGGATTTGGAATCAGATTCCTGCATTGGTAAAGCCTTCTAAGGATTACGCTTTTTTATTTTATCTAAAGGCTTTGAATAGTGATATTCCACTTATGATACAGTCTATAGGGGGAAATACTTTACCAACAACATTTGATGTTGTTGTTAGGGCTTAGAATAGTCTCATTCAAGCAAGGAAGATAGAACTTAGGCCTCCCATGCCAATTTTTGTTGATATACAACCCCTTTATTCCTGTGGTTCCACCTGTTGTAGTTGTTGTCCCTTCATTTCCAACATATAATGTTCAAGTTGTAGCTCAAGAACATGCTATCCCTAATCATTTGCAAGAGTTAACCAGTATTAAAGAGCAAAATGCTAACTTGCAGAAGACTTTGCAGAACTTTGGGAATGAGCCAGTTGCTATTAAGAAGGCCTAAACTCAACCACCTTACCAAATTTCTCTCCAATCTCCCTACCAAACCCCGTTCCAACCTAGTCCTCAAGGTCAAAGGAGGAATTTTAACCAAAGGCCTTTTCAACAATATAATCCTAATATGCCTAGTTCCTCAAGAGATATTGTTCTGGCCTAGAACAACTTGGTAGTTGATTATGAGCGGTGTTTTCCTTGTAACCAGCCACATAACTAGTCCACATGCTCCAATGGCATGTTAAATTAGGCATTGATGATGCATAACAGTACTATTGTTCTAAAAAATCCATCTCAAGAAGTTAATGAACAAAAATCTGCACCCACGGAACAAGGTAGTCCTGATGTTACCTTGATGAATTGGAAAGGTGAGGAGTTTTGTGGGGTTAATCAACCTCAAAGTCATTCATATACCCCTCTTGCAGCCAACACAAGATCCAAGAAAAGGATTGTTGATATGGAGAAACAAACTGATAAAGGAAATGATCAACCTTCTTCAAGTACTTAAGATCAGTCAGGGTCTATTTCTGCTCAGAATATTCAGATTTTGCAAAGATCACAGCCTGTGGTGACTAAAGATAAGCCAAAAGACCAAGATCAGCTAGCACAAGTACAAAAAAATGCCATTATTACTAAGGGACAACAGAAGGTTAGTATGACTGATTTTAATATTTTGGATTAGTTGAAGAAAACTCATATTAGTGTGTCAATGTCGGATTCCCTAGCTCTACCTGGGTAAAAGGATTTGTTACATGATGCTTTGTCTAGCCTTTCATCAACTGTTCAACCTTCCAATCAACAAGCTTCTAAGGTTGTTCTTACCAATAAGCCCCAACAAAAGAGTGAACATCAGTCACAATAGTCCAAGGTAATCAAACCACCCCCTTTTTATGTCACTCTAATAATTAGCCAACACATGCTACACAGTTGCATGATAGATTCAGGTGCAAGTAGCTTAGTCATACCTAAGCAACTAGTTCACCAATTAGGACTGACCTGTGAACCATTAAATAAAGGAGCAGTTCAATTAGATGGTACTGTATATGGTGAAAATGGATAAGCAATAATAATGTTGAAAGACTAAATGAATTCAACCACAAAACCCTAGCCTAACAACAACAAAGATCCACCATAACATATGAAGATTACCTAAGACAATGCAAATCAAATGAAATCACAAAGATTATACCATCACATGTCCAATAGGGTTTGGATCTCCATTCTTCCTATCTCCATTGATCTTGCTTGATATATTTGCTCTCAAATTTTGTATGTGCACAAGAGCTCAACAAAGAATGGAAATGTAGTTGCAAGTAGGATCACATATGAAAGCTCAAAGGTGTAGTGTAGTCGATTGATCATCGGGTTGCATAGATTGATTAGGGTTTGATAATGAAGGAAGCATCTCCTTATATAGAAGACACTATATGAAATGGAGGGATAAGATTGAGAGGTGTAAAAAGAGGTCGGCTATGATTAGAGGGCAGGTAGAGGAAATAATAAAATAATAAAAAGGGTTGGTAGTGTAGGAATTAAGAGATGAATGACATGTGTCATAGGTAGAAAAGGTTAATGAATTAATTAAATAAATAAAGATTTATTTAATTAATAGAGGAAGTGGGATAAATTAAATAAATTAGATGTTTATTTAATTTAGGAAAAGGGTAATTTAAATAAATAACTGTATTTATTTAAATGAGAAATAAGGCTAGAAGAGGATAAATGAATTAATTAAATAAATAAAGATTTATTTAATTAATAGAAGAATTAGGCTAAAATAATTAAATAAATAAAGATATTTATTTAATTAGACATGACAATTTTAGGTGTCTACATTTTGCCCCTCTTTGAGACAATGCAGCTTGTCGCGTTGTTTCAAAGAAGATAAGATGAACTGATACAAAGTTGCCCCAAGATGGGAATGGTATGCCCCCTCAAGAGATTGGATGAAAATATCTAGAAAGATCGCAAACAATCTCTCGATAAGAAAGAAAGGCTAGAATGGACTGACCAGATAGAATAGAGTGACAGAGTCACAGGATAAAGAAGACTGACTCGGGAAACAAGGGCTAGGGCTAGGGCTAGGGTAGTCTATAAAATTGACCATGAGGGGAAAACATCCTCATTGCCATCCACACATCTAAGAGATCAGAGTGTAGACTGAGAATAGAGCAGCAACAGTTAGCAGTGATGGCATTGGTGCATAGATTCGATCACGCTCGCCGATTTCAGAGGCCAGCCGACGCAGGAGAGCCAGTGAGTACCACAAAACCTCCTTGTACTTTGTTGCAATAAATGTTGTCATTAATGCATCTTAGGCAATGCAATAAATGCATGTTTAGAATATGTCAAACAAGGTCAAAAAATGCTTAGGTGTGTCTGTGTTTGTGCCAGGTGCGTTTGTGCAATATGTAAGCGCGTTTATGTAATGAAAGCGTGTTTATGTCTTCTAAGCCAAATCAGCAGTTCTGTGATGAACATACGTTGTCGATTAGGAAACTACTCAAGAGGATATGCTCAAGAAGAGGCCCTAGGATAGGATAGATCGAAGCACTTTGTGATGAACAGGGAGTACCAAGACATAGTACTTTGTGATGAACAGGGAGTACTAAAAAAAAGAGCAGCACTTTGTGATGAACAGTGAGTGCAAATGTAAGCAACACTTTGTGATGAACAGGGAGTGCAAAAACACGTAGTACTTTGTGATGAACAAGGAGTACCACTAGGATAAATAGAAACACTTTGTGATGAACAGTGAGTGTCACTAGGATAAATAGTGCCATATGATAAATATAAGCACTAGGATAAAGAGCAACATTTTGTGATGAACAGGGAATGCCACTATGACTGACATGATTGATTTGCTTGACTGCAGGAGTACCTACCTATGCTAGAGTCACGAGAGATATTCCCATTGACTCAGAGGTTACGATCGAAGCTGACATTTGAGGACCGAGCTGCCATTGAGGTTATGGGTTTGAGATTCATTCTGTATGTGCTTGAGTTTCAGGCGAACATGGGATTGCTGACTGCGCTGGCTGAGAGATGGCACTCAGAGACTTGTAGTTTTCATTTGTCAATGGGTGAGATGACAGTAACCTTGGAGGATGTTTATAGGATACTGAAGATATCGATCGATGGGGAGTTAGTACCCTATGATCGAGATGAAGATAGGGATGCATTGAGATGAGTGTTTCAGGATCCAGGACTGGAGATGAGGGCTAGACATATGGCTTGGGACACCATGAAATGGACAAGATTAGCACTACCAGCAGTATTGGCAGGAGTGATCAGTGGGTTCCTCTGTCTAGATAGGGCAACACGAGGATTGGCTATAGGATGGGGGAGGAGGAGGAGAGGAGGAGGATGAGACAACTAGGCTCAGGAGACAGAGGGGATAGGAGAGATGATCCTGGGGCGGGTCCTTCTAGGGCTCAGACTTCATCAAGGCTAGGTGGCTCTGAGGGAGGGAGTTCATCATAGCCGTAGAGGGCTCCCTATGTATCAGTTTTGTACCATTTTGTTTTATGATGTAGACACCTTCAGGTGATTGTAGCCATATGATTTTGACATCATTGTATCATGACACTTTTGATTATATATATATATGAGATGAGTCATCTTTGTGGCAGCTATATGCATGTGTACCTATGTGATGAGATGTTTCTATGTGATGTTTATGTTATGGATGCAAATATGTAGATGATGAAATGCAATATTTTTGTTCTTTTATGTTTTTAATATGTTATGCATGATGCAAATGTGAATGTATGAAATGTAGATGAATATGATAATGCAAATTATTATTTACATGATGAGAATGTAAAATGTGCTAACATGTGTTATGTGCAGGATGTGATGCAATTGTGATATCTATATGTATGTATGAAATGCTTATATGTGGTAATGCAGGTGCAACTACATGAAATGTAAATGTTTTTGGTGTGTCATTATACTCAGTCATGTGATAGCAGGCTACACAGACTCAAGGATGATGGAGGTCAATCAATAAAGGGGGATGAAAGATAGAAGATATGAAAGTGAAAAGAGCTTCTTGTGTGTTATCATCATTAAGCTTTATTATGGCAAGTAGGTTATGACAATCAAGGCATATGTTCGACCCAGAAAGTCATTGTACCTGTTTGCATGGAGATAAGACAGTTACAAACAAGGAATGACCCAGTTCATACTAGACTCTCAGTGTCCTCATATCCTTGGACAAGTCATAGCATTACTAAGAGACAATCAACAGACAACAAAGAAAAATAGGCGACGATACCCCATCCTCGCCTTTCTAGTCAAAGACATCCTGGAGATAGAATCTCTAGTCAGAGACATCTTGGAAAAGCTAAAAGACATGTCACCAAAAGATAAAATCAAAATAAAACCAAGACTCGACACCAACATCCATTGTAGTCCTCAAGTTTAGTGTCTCTTGTCCCTTGTATAAGTCTATTTGATTGTGGTCACAATGTTTACTGTCACAAAAAGGATAGATAGCACTGAACCATATGTTGTCTGAGTCTGTTGAAATATTTGATTTGTTGAAAGTCCATTGTTGCTGTTGTGTCTCATCTGAAACTGACTAAATCCATGAAACTGATACTTTATTATGGAGAAGATGGAACTTTATTGCGGATTGGGAATGCAAATGTTACTTTATTGCGGATTGTGCGCAAATAGACTGAAGAAAAATGGAAGAAACTATACTCCTCGAAACATGTGATGCTCTCAGTTCCACACCCATTACTAGACGTAGGATTTTCCTTAGCCACAGATAGGAGTTGATTTATTATGGATGGAAAGGGTGAAAAGGGGGTTATTATGAATGGCTAACCAATCTTAGGTAGATCAATAGCAAGCCATGATGGGAATGTGTAAGTTTATTATGGATATGTAGGCTGTGAGTGTGTGCAAAGTGAAAGGATGAAATGGAATCCTCAAGGAGGGAGGAGCAATGTCTCTACACATGGTGCTGATGACCCGGTTTTCACCATGGTACTTGCCCAGGGCGCCACCGAAGTGGTTTTCACCATTGGACGAAATGTTTTTCTTTACTTTTTTGATTTTTTTTGATTTTTGATTTTTTTGTATTTTGAATTTTTAAATTTTTTTTTTGTAATTTTGAATTAGGATATTCTGAAGAACTATGTGTAGAACCTGCGAAGGTGCATGCTATTGATAGGATCCTCAAAAGGTTCACCCTCTGTGGTTGAGAGCTAATACGCACCAGATCCATATGCTGCTGTGATGATGTAGGGACCAAGCCAATTTGGTTCGAACTTGCCCTTCTTCTCTCTGTCTTGCTGATTTTTAGGATTTTCTCTAAGAACTAAGTCACCTACCTCAAATGTGTGAGGCTTTACCTTATGATTATAACTGCATTGTTCCTTGACTGAATGATGTGTAGCTCGAGCGACTGTCTTCCTTGATAAAGGAACTGAGATAGAATTACTAATGTGTGGACTACACAAGCCCGTATGCGTGTCACCTGAAGAAGTTTGGGCATCCCTGATAACAAAGTCCTTCGAGGAAGCTCCATTAAAGGTCCATGATGTATCGCCAGAAGGGAATGGATGTGTGGAATAAGTGGATGAGCTATGAAGGCTTATGATTGCAAAAAGAAGTGAAAGTAGGATAGCATGATGGAGACTTAGGATCGACAAGTATGCTTTTTGACTTGAAATTTTAGAACTTTTACCCCCAGTTATTTTGATATTAGGGGAGATCAACTCTTGCTCTTTTTGCTTCATAGGATTTTTATCCTTGACTTTGATTTTTTCACAGTCCAATAGCTTTTGATTTTGATTTGGACTAAAGGACTTCTCTTTATTTTTGACTTTTAGATTTTTCTTTTCAAAGCTTGATTTTTGATCCCCAATTAGTAAGGGCTTTTGTGATTCTTGTTGATCCAAGTTTGGAAGTGGAAAGGAAATGGAATGAATGGATGATATGGTAAGGCTATGTGATTTTTCAAGAGGGGTGGCAATACGCTCAATAGATTCTTTGTTGGAACCACTCTTAGGACTGTTGATATCAAGAGATGCTTGCACCACTAGAGGAGATTTGCATTCAGACTTAGTAGCCACAACACTAGGTGGTTCATACCTAGTTCCTTGGCATTGCAAATTTTTTATAGATTGTTCCTGTTGATTGAATGTCTTAGGAGATAGTGGGAGTTGATCAACATGAAAAATATACTCACCACATCCCATGTCTTTAAACTTGAACTTTTCTTTGATCTCTGCTTGTTTTGATGTAGAAGCTTTTAAGGATTCTGGATCCACATATGCTGAAGATGGAACAACTTCTCGATTGACTGGTATTGTTATTTCTAATCTAGGTCACAGATTGTTGCAATATATGAATGAATCTGGGTCAGCTTTGACGGTCACTTCAACTTTATTGTGTGGAAACTTGATGCATCGATGATATGTTGATGGTACTGTGATCATCTCATGAATCCAAGGACGTCCCAAAAGTATGTTTAATGTGAGATCTAGATCAAGGACCTGAAAAACCACATCCTTTGTAATGGGTCCAACTTTGAGGGGCAAGGTGACTGTGCCTTTGGATGAACGCTCTTCATCATCATATGCCTTGATGGTAATTTTGCTTGTAGAATTCACCGCTTTATCAGAATATCCCAATTGTTTAATAGTGCTCAATGTACAAATGTTTAGACTTGCTCCTCCATCTATCAAGACTCATTTTATTCGATGTTTGTGTATGAAGGCTTCAATGTGTAATGGTGCATTATGTGGCTGACTTACGGAGGCGTCATCGACTTTTGTGAATGTAAGGGAGTGTGGAACAGAAAGGTATCCCACCGTGGCATGAAATTGGTCTACCTTCAAATCGATGGGGATGGAAGTGTCTCTCAACATTTTGTCAAGAATGGCTTTATGTGCAGGGGATATGCATAAAAGCTCAAGGATTGAGACAAGCGCAGGTGTCTTCCCTAACTGTTCTACAAGGTCATACTCAGGTTTGGTTGATGAGGTCTTTTTAGCTGGAGCACCTTGTAAAGTGAATTTACCTCGACGAGTTGTAACATTACATTTAGAGGTAGGTTTGGAAGAATATCTAGTGCCTTTTAGGAAAATCTTGGGTCTTTGGGTAGAATTCTCAAGCATTTTGTCCTTGATGATAATGGTAGAGACATAATTGTCCATCGAAATGTGATTGACAATTGAATCATAGTTATAGGATGCTCTGGTATAGTTGGTTTGGTCATCCGTGGCTTTAGATTTTCCCTTGTCATGCTTTGGGAATGGTTCCTTAAACATTTCATGTTCTTGGTTGGATGAATGCCCTTCAATCTCAATGTCACCTCTATCAATAAGATCTTGTATGATGTTCTTCAGTCGATGGCAATTTCTTGTCTTATGACCCTTTCTCTTATTAAATTCACAATACTCATCATCATTCCACCAATTTGGTTTAACCTTTGGCTCATATGAAGGAAAATCAGGAATTGTTATTATTTTGTTTGCCACTAGCTTTTTGAAAATTGACTCTAGTGGTTCTCCCAATGGAGTGTACTTCTTTCGTGACTTTGAAGTAGTTTGAGTATTCACTTGATTGTTTGTAGAGCTTGATCCAGAAAAAATGATTTTGGGTCATACTATATTGGCATCCACAACACCATCATTGACTGTGTTCTTGTTTTTATTCCAAAATCTTGGCTTGTCTTTTCTTTTAAAGTCCTCTTTGTTTTCTTTGAATATTTTTATCACTCCTTGTTCAATTAGGACTTTCTTTGTTGCTAAGCCTTTTTCAATGACGTCTTTGAAGGTGGATAAGCAAGCTTTTCTCAAGTCATAACCAATTTCTTTGTTAACATTCTGCGTGAACATCTCTACCATTTGTTTTTGTGGAATTTCACAAGAGCATTTGCTGGCTAGATTTCTCCATCTTTGTAAAAATGATGAAAAAGATTCTCCATCTTTTTGTTTGGTGTTGCACAAAGTAATCACCGATATGTTTGTCTCTATGTTGTATGAGAAATGTTGGATAAATGCCTCTGCTAAGTCACCCCATGACTTAATTCTAGGTGGAAGTTGGGAGAGCCATTCCATAGCTTGATCACCTAAGCTTTGTGGGAATAATCTCATCAAATATGTCTCTGCTGCTGCTACCTCAATGCAAGCTATGAAAACATGTCTTATATGTGCCTTAGGATCTCCTTTGCCTCTGTATTTATCAAGCTTAGGTGTCACAAAGTGTGTAGGAAATAGAGGCATTGGAATTCTTTTATCAAATGGATAGGGACATAGGTCTCTCATTGTGTATGTTGGCTTCGGTGTATTTATGTCCTCCATTTTCTTTTGTAAGTCCTTAATTTGCTGTTCCAAATTGTTCTTAGGTGGAGATCGACTTCTTCAACCATATCCCATGCCTGATCCAATGCGTGGAGGAGCATGTTGCATATATGGATGATATTGATCATACACATGTTCATATGGAGGAGGTCTATAGTGATGCTGCGTATATGGACCACTTGGTATAGAGTCATGTTGAGGAATGGAATATCTGCTTTGTCCATGTATACCATACTCTATAGGCATGCCATGAGTTTGTTCTAGTGTGTTTCCCCCAAATTTGATGCGGGGTTTCCTTGTGTCCAAATTTTGAGCATGCCTTTGAATATTCAATTGCTTTGGTGGTTGATCCTTAGCATTGGTATGTGATTGAGTATTTATTTCTGCATAAGACTTCCATAATGGTTTGCGAAGGTGAGTATCATATGCTTGACCATGTATGTATGGGACCTCTAGTTTTTGAAATAAAGATGATGGTGATTCAGGAACAAGATGTTGTCCTCTATTGCCTCCACTATTAGGCCTCCTTTGATCCATGTTGAGGTGAGGTTGTTGCAAAGGTCGATTTTCCATTATTTGAGACATATCAAAATCATGAGGAATCTTGGCTCCACTTTGTGCCATCACTTGTAAGAAGTATTGTCTATCTCTCCTCATTATTTCCTCAACCAATCGATTAAAATGGGGATCCATAATGGAGTCTTCCACTCCTGCTAAATGTACGAAAATGTTATCCATATTGTCATTATGTTTGTCATTGTTGTTTGTAGTGTCCATGTTCTCAACATTTGGAATGTTTCTATAAGCATCCATGTCAGGTAATGTAGTATGATCAGAATTGAGAAAGATATCATTGTCATACTCATAGACACTCATGTTTGCAGACTCTTGAGCCTCTTTAGTTTCTCTTCTAGATTTTTGGGAACGGGTTTCAACCATGAACTAGGTATTGACCAAGATGTGTGAGACTAGATGAAAATGGAAAGAGTATGGAAGACTAAGAGTTGGATGGAATGTAAATGAATCCGAGGTGTACTTGCAATGTCCAAAGTGTAAGACCAAGTATGTATGTAGTAGAGTAGGTGTGACTTCCAAAGAGATGATAGTTTCTCTTGATGAGGTAAGTTGACCTTGACTCTAAGTAAGACCAAATGAGACCCAAAGGTGATAGACCTTGATGAGGGACCACTTAGCAAAATGTTATTGCATGTAGTGTGTTGACAAAGTATGATGAGGACAAGCAAGTGACCTTTTGACTCAAGTTTAGACAAATGTGAATGTAATGCAAGGTATAAAGCAATGATGGACTTTGTGAGACCCAAAGACAGGTTGAATGCTAGATGAAAACCTGAAGAGATAGCATAGGAAGCTCAAGAATGTTAAAACTAATTGCTCTTGTTTGTTGGACTGTAAATTTTTCCAATTTGTGAAGTTGTTTTGTTGTGACCCAATTTGAATTTTTTGACTGTTTTCCGTGACAAGAGGATACAATGTTGATGAGGACTCAATGTTTGTAAGTGTTTAGACTCAAAATGACTCAAATAAAGTGTGTCGTTTGATGTAAAATTGTTTTGCATACACTTGAAGACACAAAAGACACAATGTTTTGATGTTTGATCTTGAATGTTTGAATGTTCTAAATAAGACAAGCACAATTCTTATGGCTGGCCAGGACAATAGTTGTTGATTCCCACATGAGGCTACGCAATTCAGAGTGGATACTTAGATGCTTGACCCCACTGACTCCACCCTTGACACTCACTTCTTAGGGTAGCCAAGCATCAGTCCCCATGAAAACTCCCTATGGTGAACTTTGTATCTCTACTAAGAATTGTATGTGTGTGGGCTGCTACTAGAGGTCCGACCTCCTGCCCCAACAACTAGAAGGATTTTGGCTTCTAAAACAAAAAGGTGCTAGTAAGGGTATCCGCTCATGTGGCCATACATGCGGAAATTTTATCTCTATAAATATAGAAGGCTCCCAGCCGGTAGGGGCTACGCCCTACAAATGATCAAATAAATTTTATCAAACGGGTTTATGGGGAGACATAGTGTCGGTATGAACTAATCAACACACGTTATCCATAGTTTTCACCATGAATATAGTTGTTTATAGTGGTTTGGAAGAGGATGGCTTTTCCTCACTACCACTTGGGTTGTTCTCTCCTTACTAGTAGTCCTAATGACCACATGGGGAGACAGACCCTCTAAAGATGAAACAAGAAGAGCCTATTGCCCAAGACACAAAAGACACTGGTTCAATTTTAGTGCACCAATTGAAGCGTTTGATAATATATGAAAATAAGGCACAATAAAGATCAAAATAAAATCCTTGTCAAGGTCCTGCAACAAAGATTTATTAGTAGTTTGGATTTTTTCAAATGATCACCCCTTCCTGCAAGCACACAAGTTAGGTAAATTTTAGATCCAAAAGACTTTGTGAAATAGGGGCCTTCAACAATGTGTTTTGTTGACCAATTCAAAGATCTAATTCATCATAAAAAAAGTCCATCTGTAAAATTTCAAGAGATTTCCAGAAATGTAAGAAACTCCAAAAAATTTGCTAATTTGCTCCCAAAATTAATTTTTTATAAAATATCATAAAAAATTCATATTAAATGCAAAATCGATCCAAAAAATCTAAAATTTTTACTGAACACCTCTGATAATTTTCTTGACCTACAAAAAAATGTTGATGCCAAAATTCAAAGCCGTTTGTGAATTTTGATCAAAATAAGGAAAAACCCTAATTTTTAAAGATCCGGTTTTTAGGGATGATTTTGCATCAAATTTAAAATCACAAAGAATAGATCCTATTTATAATTATGAGAGATTTCCAAAAATGTAAGAAAATCTGATAAATTCGCTCATTTTCTCTCAAAATTAATTTTTTATGAAAATTCATAAAAAATTCATAGAAAATTAAAATATGCTCCAATAGATCTAAATTTTTCTTTAAGAGCTCTTGATACTGTCTTCAACCTACAAAAATAAATTGGTGCAAAATTTCCAAGCCATTTGTGAGATATGAACAAATCTCTCCAAGATCTTGATTTTGTGTCCAAAACCCTAGCTGCACAAGGTTATTCTCCAAATTGTTTTACAAAACAACAATATAGGGTTAGAAAAATCTGCAAAAAACACAGATATAACAAAAATCCATGTCCCACGGACCATGGAGCATGCCAAAATGTATATCGTGAAAATGGATAAGCAACAATAAATGTTGAAAGACTAAATGAATTCAACCACAAAACCCTAGCCTAACAACAACAAAGATCCACCATAACATATGAAGATTACCTAAGATAATGCAAATCAAATGAAATCACAAAGATTATACCATCACATGTCCAATAGGGTTTGGATCTCCATTCTTCCTATCTCCATTGATCTTTCTTGATATATTTGCTCTCAGATTTTGTATGTGCACAAGAGCTCAACAAAGAATGGAAATGTGGTTGCAAGTAGGATCGCATATGAAAGCTCAAAGGCGTAGTGTATTCGATTGATCATCGGGGTGCATAGATTGATTAGGGTTTGATAATGAAGGAAGCATCTCCTTATATAGAAGACACTATATGAAATGGAGGGATAAGATTGAGAGGTGTAAAAAGAGGTCGGCTATGATTAGAGGGTAGGTAGAGGAAATAATAAATAATAAAAGGGTAGGTAGTGTAGGAATTAAGAGATGAATGACATGTGTCATAGGTAGAACAGGTTAATGAATTAATTAAATAAATAAAGATTTATTTAATTAATAGAGGAAGTGGGATCAATTAAATAAATAAGATATTTATTTAATTTAGGAAAAGGATAATTTAAATAAATAACTGTATTTATTTAAATGAGAAATAAGGCTAGAAGAGGATAAATGAATTAATTAAATAAATAAAGATTTATTTAATTAATAGAAGAATTAGGCTAAAATAATTAACTAAATAAAGATATTTATTTAATTAGACATGACAATTTTAGGTGTCTACAGGTACTACTGTAAATATTGTGGGTCATAAAAAATCTGAGTCTAACACTCCATGCTTGCCCCAATTTTTCTATTCCGCAAGATGTATATGTGATAGACCTACCACCCTACTTTGCAATCTGCTTGTCAAGAGACTTTACAACTAAGTTAGTGGGTTATTTTTCATCTGATTGGTCACATATGTTTTTTAGGACTAGGTATGGGACCAAAGTTAAAATTAAATCAGAGGCTTTCGCTAATGATCACATAGAACCCTATGTCTGTAGTGTTGTTAATGCCAATTTGACCATCCATGAACAAGAAGATCAACTTGTCCCACATGATCCAAATACCCCTATTGATGACATCCCTGAAATTATTTTAGATGAGTGGGAAACGAAAAATATTGAGGATCCTTTTAAACACATGGATGAGGTAAACCCTGGAGTCTATATGTTTCATGAACAAGGTTCTATTGTCCCAAACTTGGTGAAGGATGTAGGACAACAAGATGATCATCATCAAAATGAGCTTCAGAAGCTCTATTTTAATGGGTCAAGGAGTAAGAATGGTGTTGAAGGTGGTTGTATGTTGATTTCACCTAATGATGACAAATATTATGCATCTTTTAGGTTCTCTTTCGGCTACACCAATAATACAGTTGAGTAGGAGGCTTTAATTCATGGCCTACAATGAGAAAGAAAGAGAGGAATCAACTATTTGCAGGTATATGGTGACAGTGAATTGATTATCAACCAGGTAAGAGGTATCCATACTACTAAGAATGAAATTTTTAAATCTTATAAGCATAGAGTATGGGATCTCATAGAATATTTTTAGGCTTTTAATCTGCTGTCCATTCCTAGAAATTTGAATAAACATGCTGATAGACTGGATGCAGTTGGAGCATAATATGATATTCCTAGTGATATCATCACTATTAGAGAGAAGCAGTATGTGAAATTAATTGCTAGGTCTTATATTACTAATAATGCTGATCATTGGCAAATTTTTGATAGTGATAAGAAGATTATTAACTTTTTGAGGAAGCAAAATTTTCAAGTAGCAATCAAGAGAAGCTTAAGAAGCAGTATGATGATCAGGTCATACAATTGAAATAAAAAAAGCTACCTAAAGGTTTGGTAACATTAGAATCAATCTTCAATGAGGATGACCAAGTGAGAAAGGAAAAATCTAGTTTGCAGATTAAGGAAGAACATTATGAAAATGTTTAGATTTTCAAAGACAAGTTGTTAAAGCTTGGTAAGGTATGTACTTTAGAGGAAATACACACTTTTATTTTACTTTGCCAAGAGTTAGGTGATATTTTTGACTGGTAGTATTCTAATTTGAAAGGCTTTGACCCTAGTATTGCCCAGCATACCATAGAACTTGAGCCAAATTCTAAACCCATGAGGCAAAAATAGAGGCCTCTTAAACCCAAGCTTGAGCCCCTTATGGTAAAAAAGTTGAATAAACTCATTGAGAGAAACATCATTTTTCTGATTAAACAGACATCTTGGGTGTCAAACCTTGTTCCAGTGAGGATAAAGAATGGTTAAATCAGCCATTTTGCTAATTTCTGAGACCTTAATAGGGCTTCATTGAAGGATAGATACTCATTGCCCTCCATGGAGTAGATTTTGCAAGTTGTTGCTGGTTCTGAGAGGTTTTCTTTGTTAGATGGATTTTTAGGTTATAACCAAGTATTGGTGAAAGAAGAAGGTCAATTCAAAATAACATTTACAACCAAATGGGGTACTATGGCATATAAGAAGATTCCATTTGGTTTGTCAAATGCTTGTGCCACTTTTCAGCGTGCCATGGATATGTCATTCCATGGTTTAATGTATAAATTTGTACCTGTTTATTTGGATGATATCATTGTTTATTCCAGGAATTCAGATGAACACTTAGCTCACCTAACGAAGATTTTTGAGAGGTGCGGGGAGTATGGTGTATCCCTCAACCCAAAGAAATGTGTTTTTTTTGTTCATGAGGGTAAGCTCTTGGGTTATGTGGTGTCAAAGGAAGGTATTACTGTTGATTTGGAAAGGGTAAGTGCTATTATTTCCTTACCTTTACCAACACACAAGAATAGATTACAAAGTTTCTTGGGTAGGATAAATTTTGTGAGGAGGTTTATTCCAGATATTGCAGAATTATTAAAACCTCTAACTTCTATGTTGAAAAAGAATGTTCCTTTCAGCTGGTCTAAGGATGGAAAGATGAGTTTTGAGCTCATAAAAGAAGCACTTGCAACTTCTCCTACTTTGTTGAACCCAAATTTCTCAAAAGACTTTATTTTGTATGCTTATGGAAGCATAACCAACATTTCAGCTTTGTTGGTTCAAGAGAATGAGCATGGTTTAGAGTAGCCCTTAGCCTTTTTCAGTCAAAGGCTTAAGGAATATGAGGAAAAGTATTCTTTTATTGAAAAACATGTTCTTGTTGTTGTTAGGGGTTTGAAAAAGTTTAGGCATATGTTGTCTAATAACAAGATTAAGTTGATGGTTGTTGACCCTTCAGTTAAGGAAATCCTGCTCAACAAGGATCTTAATGATAAAAGGGTTGGTTGGGTGACTAAGGTGATGGAATTTGATGTGGATATCAAGGTCTCCAAGTTGGTTAGAGGTAAGGGACTATGTGAGAAACTTGTTGATTACATAAACATTAGTGAAGAGGGTGAGGAGAAGACTGTTTTAGCCCTCCAAGATGAAGAACTAGTAGTTGTTCCTATTCATCCTACTAGATGGGTACAATAAATGAATCACTTTTTGCTCACTAGTGTGTGTCCTCATGGACTAAATAAGTCAAAGAGGGGGTGTTATAAAATTCAATCCATTCCCTATGTACTCTTGAATGGTTTTATATTTAGAAAGGATTTTCATGGTGTTCTTTTGAGATGCATAGATGCTGATCAGGTTGATAAGATTTTGCACGAGTTTCATGAAGGATCTGTAGGAGGACATTTCTCTCCTAGAGATACATCTCTTAAGATACTAAAAGGAGGCTACTATTGGCCTAACTTAGTTAGAGATTCACATTCCTAGGTTAGAAAATGTAAAGAATGTGCCATGTATGCAAGAAAATAGAAGTTGGCAGCTCTGCCATTGCAACCTATTCAAATAGAACAACCCTTCATAAAGTGGGTTTGGACTTCATTGGAGTCATAAATCTGCCTTCAAGTGCTAGTCATAAGTGGGTGCTCAAAACAATTGATTATTTTACCAAGTGGACTGAGGTTGTGGCACTCAAAGAAGCAAATTAGACAGTTGTACTTAACTTTTATGAAGAGCTCAAAACAATTGATTATTTTACCAAGTGGACTGAGGTTGTGGCACTCAAAGAAGCAAATTAGACAGTTGTACTTAAATTTTATGAAGAGCTGATAACCAAATTTTGTGTTCCTGAGTTTATAGTTCCAGATAGTGCTCTTTCTTTTGTAGGGAGCATAATATCTAATTGGGCTGTTAAGAATGGTGTTTACCTCAAAAATTCATCTAAATATTTCCCTCAAGGTAATGGACAAGCCGAGTCCATGAATAAGAACCTGCTAAGGATTATTAAGAGGACCATGGAAGGAAATCAAAGAGCTTGGCATACCAAGCTAAAATCAGCCTTATGGGCTGATAGGATCACACCAAAGAGGTCCACTAGAATGTCACCATACATGCTTGTGTATGGGAAAGAAGAAAGGCTTTCTTTTTTTCTTGAGTTTCTAGCTCTTGATCTGGCTAATCAGCTGGATATGATTGAAGAAGAGCCTATGACAACAAGATTAGCTCAGCTGATTGAGCTAGAAGTTAAAAATGACGCAATGATAAATATTGAGCATCATAAAGCTCAAATGAAAAGATCATTTGATAAGAGGGAAGCTCCTAGAGTGTTCAAGGAGGGTTACATTGTCCTAAAATGGGACAAATTCAAGAGCAGACCATGCAAGCATACAAAGTTTGATGCTTTTTGGAGTGGGCCTTACATGATTTTTGAGTGCAAGCAACACAATGCCTTCTAGCTATCTAAGTTGGATGGTGAATTTGAACCAATCCAAGTGAATGGGATTCACCTCAAGCATTTATTTTGAGGTATGCCTAAAATCTGTAGATATTTCAGCAGTTTCTAGTTGTTAATAAGTGCTTTTGCACAATAGGTTAGTTGCATTTTTGTTTTCCCTAAGCACCTAGTGTGCATTTATGTAGGAGTCATAAGTAGTTTTGCTATCTACTACGGTACAAAGTAGTTATCAAAGGGAAGTATCCATTATATGAAGTAGAGAAAATGTGTATTTATGAGATTTTGCCAAGATCAAGGGCACAATGAAAAACACAAAAGAGAGACAAAAGTATGACAAGAACAAACTGTATTCTCGTCAATATACAAATGATCAACTGGATTAACCAATACAATGAATATGGGCCTACTTATGTAGGCAAGGCCAAATGGATATGTGAGAACACAATCATGACATGTGGCTCAATGAGAAACAAGGGTAGGTAAGAAAAAGTAGGGGTAGGTAGGAGAAATAATATAATATTCCACAAGAGCTCGATGACCCACCGAATGTGGAGTGTAACAGCAATATAAGACCACAAAAGGTGGAATTTCTCCTACAAGCTACATCCCTATGTGCACACTTCCCTAAGTGTCTCATATTCAAACTACGATGAGATGCATTATCCTAAGTTAACTTAAGTAAAGTGTAATTATATCCTATAAGAATAAATAATTACACCAACACCCCCCTTAAGTGCAACTTAGGGGAATGAAGACTCAAGTCAACAATGCAAGATGGGTCCCGACTACTAGGCCATGATAGGTACCCATGTACAATATGCAAATGCAAGAAAACCTACACAATTGAATCTCTCACAAACGGAGAAAGGAAGAAAACCCAGTGGGAAAAAAAATCCCCCCCAAAAGAGAGATGAATATACAAAAGACTCTCAAAGAAGAAGGAAAAAACCTCAAAGAGGAAAAAGTCCCCCCATAAGAGAGGACAAAGAAGTCAGCTGACCCCCCCTAATGAGACATCTCACACCCCCAAGAGAGCTCACAACTGCTGGAACTTACTCTTAGTGAAGGGTTTGGTAAATATGTCTTTAACTTGCTCCGATGTAGGACAATAGTGTAAATCAATGACCTTCTCCCGAATTAGCTCTCAGATGTAGTGCATATGAATCTCAATGTGTTTGGTCCGCTGATGCAGGACCGAGTTCTTTGAGATTGCAATAGCACTCTGATTGTCACAATGTAGGACTATCAGTCGGGGAGTGGTGAACCCAAACTCTGTGAGAATATGTTGAAGCCAAATGGTCTCAGTCACTATGTTAATAGCCCTATGATACTCAACCTCAGTCGAAGAGAGAGAAATAGCATGTTGCTTCTTTCTCTACCAACAAATGGGGCCCAAAACAAGGTGGAAGCTATAACCAGAAGTAGACTTACGATCATCAATATTTCCATCCCAATCGAAGTTTGTGTAACCAACCAAGCGAAGTCCTATGCCCGCTGCATAGTGAATCCCATAATGATGTGTACCCTAGATGTAGTGAAAGATGCATTTAATGGCTTTCCAATGAATCTCATGTGGTTCCTGCATGAAGAAAGCAACCATGCTAACCACAAATGAAATATCAAGGAGTGTGTGAGTCAAGTAGATGAGACTACCCACAAGCTAATGATACAATGTGACATCAACTGGTGGAGAAGAGCACTTAGCCTCAAGCTTGACTCCTGAAAGAAAGGGAGTCGATGCAGGCTTACAATCAGCCATATGAAAGCGTGCAAGTAGATCAAGAGCATACTTGGGTTGCGAAAGAGTAATCCTAGAAGATGACTATGAAATATCTATCCTGAGAAAGTAGTGCAAAAGACCCAAGTCAGTCATAGAAAATCTATCATGCAAAGTAGATTTGACACTGCTAATGATGGATGCGATGCTCCCTGTAACGATCACATCATTAACATAGAGCACAAGTATCAAGTGTGAGTCATCTTGTCACAAAATGTAGACATTCAAATCAGAATAACATCTAGTGAACCCTGCGAAGAGAATGAAGGAAACCATCTTGGCGTACCAAGCCCTAGGGGCCTTCTTAAGGCCATAGAGAGATTTCCTCAGTCTGCAAACCAAGGAAGAATCCTAGATGAAACCCTGTGGCTGCTCCATATATATCTCCTCATCAAGATACCCATGAATAAAAACACTCTTTACATCCATTTGACGTACAACCCAACCATGAGCTGCAGCAATAGCAAGTGTCAAATGAATGGAGTTCATTTTGGCGATGGGCGCAAAGGTCTTAGTATAGTCAACACCTAGAACCTAAGAGAAACCTTTCGCAACAAGTTGAGCCTTATACTTATCCACACTACCATCCACTGCAAACTTGGTCCGATAGATCCACTTACATCGAACCATCTTTCTCCCCTTAGGGAGAGGGACTAACTCCCATGTGTTGTTCCTCATCAAGCAAATATAATCTTCCTCCATAGCTTGGTCCCACTCCGGAACCTCTGATGCTTCCTGAAATGTCTATGGATTGAAAGTGGTAGCAATGTATGCATGTGGAAGGTCCCGATGTCGTGATCGAGTCCTCCGTGTATCTGAAGGATCCCCAACTAGAGAACCTATAGACTCAAGTGTCTATCGAGCCCAACGAGGTCTAGGTGGAGGTGGAGAACGAGGCTCCTCAACTGCAAGTGGACCCTATAGAGGTCTAACCCTACCAGTTGGAGTTGAAGGAGTCTTATCATCTGAATCACTCACATCACTATCCACAATGGAGGAAGGTGGAGGAGGTAGAGAGGCTAAGCTAGGAGAGCTTTCCTCAAAATGAACACTCCTCTCAATAAACACCTCATGTGTCTCAAGATCCATCAATCGATATGCCTTAACACCCTCGGGATATCCAACAAAAATACAAGGCCTACTCTGAGGTTCCAATGCCTTGTGTTTCTGCGGAGGAATGCGAGCTCATGTTGGACACCCAAAGACTCTGAAATGTCTCACAATTGGTTTCCTTCCAGCCCAAGCCTCAAAATGAGTAGTACTTATCAAAGCTTTGTGAGGAACCCAATTTTGAATGTGTGTGGCACAACTAATAGCCTCTGCTCAAAAGGCGCGATTAAGAGAATGTGCATGTATCATACAACTAGCCATTTCTTTGAGAGTTATATTCTTGCGCTCTGTAACTCCATTCTTCTATGGAGTGTAGGCAATGGAATGCTAAAGATCAATCCCCTCAAATGTACAAAAATCCTCAATTATTTTGTTCACATATTCCCTTCCATTATCTGTGCGAAGAATCTTGACCACTTTCCCTGATTGCTTCTCCACATGAGCCTTGAAGTCTCGAAATCTATCAAACACTTCACTCTTATGAATAAGAAAGTAGACCCAAGTGAAGCGGGAGTAGTCATCAATGAATCCGAGGACATAGCAGGCCTTACTAAATGAAGGTGATGGAAATGGACTTGCTACATCGCTGTGAACAAGTTGAAGAACTTCCAAAGCTCTCCAAGCTTTCCCCTTATCAAACTTCTCCTCGGGATGCTTGCCCATGAAACATCTTGAACATACACTCTCTGAAAAACTGATTCGAGGTAGACCTGTGACCATGTCTTTAGTGTCAAGCTGTTGAAGATAGTGGTAGTTGAGGTGCCCAAACCACTCATGCCATAGCTTACTTTTTGAATTTGAATGAGTAAGCAAGGCCCTAGAAGGAGAACTAGGCACAAAGTGGGAGAATGAATAAAGTCTTGAGTTGTCATTGACTTGTCCCACTACTACCAAGGCATCATTATTAAGTTCCTTTACCACAACTGAATCAAGGGTAAACTCAATGTTTTTCCTATTCCCATAGTTAATGATTTGGTAGATAGAGAGAATATTGGTAGACAAGTTAGGAACATAAAGAACATTCTCAAATGTTCCATCATCCATGTCAACTAAACCTTTCCCTTCAACCTCAACTTGTGTATCATCACCTATGTAAATGTGAGGTATCTTTGATGGCTCCAATGAAGAAAACTGCTCCTTTGTAGAACCCATGTGATAAGAGGCACCCGAGTCAAGTATCCACTACTATGAAGAACCTATTTTAGCCAAAAATGCTTGCCCTTTTCTCTTAGACTATGAGGAAGAGGAAGGAGATGAATCCTTCTTGTTGTAAGCAGATGGAAAGTTGATGTTATTTTTCTTAAGAAGATTTGTCAGCTCATCAACTTACTTGGTGTGGCATCGATGCTCATCATGACCATACTTCTTGCAATAAGCACAAGCTGATTTATCCTTCTTGGAAGAGGATGAAAAATTGCCTTGTGATGGAGAGGATGATTGTCCTTTGTCCTGTGGTGTCTTTGACTTAGATTGCTTCTTCTTCTTGTTGGAATCTTTGCCTTGACTCCTTTGATTCCCTTGATTAGCCACCAAAGCCTTGGACTTTGAAGACTTGAGAATCCCCATGTTCAACAACTTGGATTGTTCCAACATCAACATTTCTGTGAAAGCATCAAATGTAGGCATAGTGTAGGAACTCCCCACTATCAAACGATGAGTTTGGAAGCTAGAAACAAATGTTGCATATTCAGGTGCAAGCTTGTCCAACAATTTGAATATCAACTGAGCATCCTTTTTGTCAATTCCAAAATCCTTAAGCTTTTCTCTTAGCTCATTTGATTTGGTGACATAATCTTGGATTGTATCAAAACTCTTGGGATCCAAGTTGGTGAGCTCATTGTCAATCTTTTAACCTCTGATTTCATCAACTTGACCATACAATTTCTGAAATATTTCCCAAGCCTCTTTGATTGTAGAACACTTCTCGATGTGAAAAATGATGTCATTTGATACATATAATTTTGAGTGAGCCATTCTAATTGAGCATTAGGATCAGTCTTAGAATCTGGTGGTGCTGCTATTGTTCCATCTATGTAATGCATGAGTCCTTTTTCCATTAATTTGCTTCATGCTTTAATTTTCCAAGATGCATAATTTTGTGGAGTTAAAGGTGGAAATTTATAAGGACTCATAGAAAAAAAATGAAAGAGCACAAGGAAAGAGAGGCACAATCACACAAGACACCCCCCCCCCAAAAAAAAAATAATAATGATGATTTGGCACTTTATACTTAATGTGTGTACAATGGGCCACTTGCAGAAAATGGAAAAGTGGACTTCTGATTTCAACTTTACAAATACCTCAAAGAAGTTGAAGGAGACTCAAACTGATAATGCAAGAGATCTAAACTAAGATCCAAGCAAATTACAAGTACCAAGTAGGGCAAAAAAGACCAATATCTGAAAGTATAATATCCACTCAAAATATTTGAAAAATGATCATAGATTATACAAGTAGATGAAAAATTATGCACTTTCAAAAAAATGGCACCTGAAAAGGAGGTCATATGAGCCCAAACAAAGCCTTTGAAGTTGCGAAATTGAGGATTGGATAGGTACAATTGAGAGAATCCAAAAATTCTAAAAAACCTGTGCACCAAAATCATAAAATAACCACACCACTGCGGAGAGCACGACAAATTAGCCCAAATAAAAAAAACTTGCACAAAAAAAGGAGCAAAATTGAGCAAGTTATGAGCCTCCAAAGTTGACCCAAAAAACCAAACTGCTCAACGGAGAGGGGTCTAAAATTTTCAAAAAAATGTTGATGCAGGCTGACATAAAAAAATCACTATGTTAAATTTGATGGTTGTATGACTGTCAAAATGGTCATCATACCCCCTGGCTAACCGTATGGAAAAGATGACATGGTGGCTAACTGGGTACTGAAGTGGCGGCTAACTAGGGATTGGCGTGGCACAGTTTTTTCATGGGCCAGTGGCCTCCTGCCACGTGGTGAGCGTGGATTCACCTAGGTTATAGTGCCGACGTGGCCAACGAGTGGTCGATGGTCGGTTACCGGTAGGCTGGGCGAAGTTGATGGCCAGTGGGTTGTCGGAGCCAGTGGCCGAGGAAGTAGGGTCGTCGGGGACCGGGGAAGCAGGGTCACTCGGAGCCGGGGTTGGGGAAGCAATGTTGTCGAGGGCCGAGGGTCGTCGGTGGCTAGGAAAGGTAGGGTCACCGAGGACACTGCGATCGAGGACGATCGACGTGAGGATGCAGCGATCGAGGATGGTTGACGTGAGGGTGTTGCAATCAAGGATGGTACGGTCGGGTCGAAAGCTGAGGACGGTGCTACTACAAACTGCAGTTTGCAAGTATGGGGGTGGGGTCAACGTACCCCCCCTGACAAAAAAATGTATATTCCTTTTTTTTTTTAAACTTTCCAAAAAGAAAAAATTTGCCTTTCGAAATAATTTTTTTTATTTTTAGAAAAAAGCGTATCGTACCCGCCCAAGTTAGGCAAAAAATTTCTCCACACCCCAAATCCGACTTTTGCCAAAATAGGTCGATTTTATACTCAATTTTTATGAAAATGTCCTTTTGGAGGCAATGATGAAGTCGAAAATGCTCTAGGATGCCTCCAAAATGCGCAGTACCTCAAATCCAAAAATAGAAGCCTTCCAAAATGTCTCCCAAAACCAATCAATGAAGCCCCAATGGCTCTGATACCATGAGATATTTTGCCAAGATCAAGGGCACAATGAAAAGCATAAAAGAGAGACAAAAGTATGACAAGAACAAACTGTATTTTCATCAATATACAAATGATCAACTAGATTAACCAATATAATGAATATGGGCTTGCTTATATAGGCAAGACCAAATGGATATGTGAGCACACAATCATGACATGTGGCTTAATGAGAAACAAGGGTAGGTAAGAAAAAGTAGGGGTAGGTAGGAGAAATAATATAATATTCCACAAGAAGTGGATGACCCACCGAATGTGGAGTGTAACAGCAAGATAAGACCACAAAAGGTGGAATTTCTCCTACAAGCTACATCCCTATGTGCACACTTCCCTAAGTGTCTCATATCCAAACTACGTTGAGATGCATTATCCTAAGTTAGCTTAAGTAAAGTGTAATTATATCCTATAAGAATAAATAATTACACCAACAATATTCACTACTACACATAGAAAATACCCCCTTTATGTAGCTATAGTGTATTGCAACAATGTTTTTCAAGAGTTGTTTTGTTGTTACCTACCATAGTCCATTTATTACAGTTATATCATTCCTGGCAGCAAGTTGTTTCAACTTACTATCACAAACCACAACCTATAATCAATGGATTAGGACAGGTTTGATGAGTTTTCAAAGTTCTTGTTGTGTCATGAGTTGTGTTTTCAGTTTTTTACAAGTTTCAGTGACTCTGTGCCCAATGGAAAGCATAAGGTAGCTGGTCAAGATATTTAGTAGGCAAACATATAGCATATGTCGCTAAAAATATTACCTATTTTTGCTACAAGCTCAATCAGGTAGAGCTTTAGTGTTTTAACATACATAAAGGTACATTTTATTCTGCTCTTATGACATTCATGTGCATGAAAAGAGAAAGAAAAAGAAGATTACATTTCCATACTTTCAAATTGAGAACAACATGAGTAAATCTTTTTTCTGAAAAAGTGATCTTTATTGACATGAGTGAATAGTATCTCGCACAAGCCATGAGACTAACTGAGATGTATGCATATAAATAAAATACTATGTATTTATCAATGCATAAAATGTAAATGTACATAAAAGAGGGTGACTTGTCATTGTCTGAATGACGAGTCCTAGTTGGTTTTCTTGCATCCTCTTTGTCTTCACTACCAATCTTGCATCCATCTGCAGCCCCTGGCTACCCAGTGTACCTGCATTTAAGTAATAAAAGTGTTATATCAATGAGAGCCATCATCTCTTATGTGCACATGTATGTATAAACACATAATACATCCCTCATATGCATACTAACAGTCAGCATGCCATGTGAATCTAGGAACACAAATACCAAATTAGAAATAAAAATCAGATATGCATTGTTTTGTCTAACGTGTGCTTCATGTGCAGATGCAACAAAGTAACATGGTTGTTTATTAGCTGACTATGAGTGGTGTAAAATGTGGCTCCCACGAGGGTTGAGCCCAGCTCATAAAGGTTTCCGATTAGTAATGTCCTGAAGAGGTATCGAGATTTTTTTTTGGAACAGATAGTTATTCAGAGCAATCATGATGCTTTGATAACCATCTTGTTCAAAGAAAAACCTCAATACCTCAATCAAAGAAAACTACTTCTCAGCACAAGTTTTATTGCAGCTACATTCAACACTATTGGTGCAATTCAAGAAAATAAAAGTGAACATATGAAGACACAATAAAAGGATGAACAAAGTAGGATAATACGAGTAGCCACTTTAAAAGCTCAATTACAGATTTCCATATGGGTTTCAGAACATTGAGTAGGTGTCAAGTATGGCCAAAAAAGGAATAGAGCAGTGAAGGTCTTAATGGAAGCCCAAAGTTGAGTTCATAACTCAAATGTGCAACCTACATGAAGCATGGAGATTAAAACACAATCCACTATAGAAGCCATGCATAGTAAAAGTAGATTTGAGGACTGTCTTGATAGTCATAGGGAAGCATTTTGGAATAAATGGTGTGGTAAGGACTAATAAAAGGACAATCAAAGTCTTATTTTCAGTCAAGTGAATCTATTTCAAGATGTCATTTCATAAGCAGTCAGTTACATGACAGTGGTTTTGTTTCCATGGTAGCATGAAGACATGTGAGCAATCCCAACACTTGAGGCATTATCATCATATCCTTTAGAACAGTCAATATAATAGGCCACAGTGGCAAGTAACAATCACAATGAGATGAAAGATACATAGTCAATGCTTAAAAACCATGGAAGACATAAAAATCATAAAGAGAGTGCAACTATCATGTCTTGACAAACACAATAAGGTAACTGCAAGAGATATTAGTAATATCCATCAACAAACATTGATTATCCTAAAGGTATGAGAGTTGATAAAGATCTATTGTATGATAGTTGATAGTCACAAAGAAACACTTGACAATCATGAGGTAATGCCAGAGAATACTATCCAAGACAACTATGATGTAATAATTATTAAACTCGCGACAGTGTCTAAGATGTCACTTAGCCTTTCAAAACACCATAAGCACAAGGTTATAACACTTGATGACTATGTATTTTGGAATATAGCTATAGGGTATGTCAAATTAAAGAAACCGTTATTTTGTTTGTCATAAATGAATCCTCGATAATGAACATCAAAGAAAGGCAGTCACATTAGCTGAAATCATAGCCTTGATAGACAATCTTCTTCCTATCATAGAAGTACACATGATATGATAGTGAATAGAGGTGAGAAAAATAAAAAAGGGTGAAACAAAAGAATGCTTTTCAAAGGATATTTCAACAATAAGGTCCCAGGCCATGATTAAAGCTCACGGTCCTTGGCCAAAAGTTGGATCAAGATAACAGTAAGTGAGGACAATGAGCTTGCTATGAATATACAATGCTCAGATTCTAGTACATAGCTTTTAGGCTAAAACGATATGAGAATATCAAGTAGGAAATGCAGTAAAGCAAGATAGTCTATGTGACTATTATAAAGGAGATTGTATTCATGCCACAATGAGCACCTACATCTATTAGGTAAGCAGTTTCATGGCAACAAATGATAGCATAACAACAACCCGATGACAATAGTTAATTCTAGAAAAGTAAAGCTTCAATGAACTAATGAAAGGATATCTATGAAGACAAATTAATATAGTCTCAAATCTAATAGTGATAGCATAAGCTATAGTTACTGGTGCTCCTAGTGAAGAGAGAATACTAATAAGCTACAACAGTCCTAAAGTATTATAAGATAATGAATCAAGGACATAAAAGGCAGTGAGTAGGTCTTGGGTAAAGAATTAGAAATAGAAACCAACAAAGATCACAATGAAAGCTACAAAAGAATAGTAAGAAATACACAAGGAAAACCTTCATAGACCAAGAGCACACAATGGAAATAAACTATTTCAGAATAGATAAAAGATCCCAAGAGGATGCCAAGAACATTTTCAAATGACAAGGACAACCACCTCTAAATAGTGACATCATTATCAAAGGAGGTAGTTAACATTGTGAACTACATGAGGTCACTGTTATCATATACCCAGAAAATGGAAGCATAAATGATAATAACAGTTCCTAGAGAATCTAATGGACTGGTATAATGTCATTCATGAAGATAAGATCACAAAAGTTTCAAAATGACAGTGATCAAAAAATGCTACAATGTAGCCATATAGCAGTCCTAGGTGCTATAAGTACAACCAGAGATATAGTAAAAGGTAATAACATTCAATGGTGAAGAAATCCAATCCCTCGGAGAAGGATAATGACCAGTAAGCAGCCCTGCACAAGAATAACAAAAAGGGTCTTAAACAACTAACGGCTACAAAAGATATAGTGGTTTTGTTTCTCTATTTGAACCCAAGAGACTACAAAAGATCAGTCCATTAAAATGTTTTGATGTAAGTAAATCACATGTAATAGAAAGTACTAGTAGAGGAGAGAGAAGTATTTTCCATGTATATCCAATGAGCTCCTCAAAACAACATCACTTCAAAGTTTGTCTCTATTAATGATAAAAAAATATTTGTCAAAAAAACAAGGTTTTTTGTAGTACAAAGAAGGATAATGATATAGTCATGTTCAATCTTTAGGGTCAAAACATGATAGAGAAGAAACAAATCCTATCTTCATAGAATCAAGATACAAATGAAATAGCCATTAGTTCAAGCTCAGTCACAAGATTCATTCACAACCCTAGGCAGAAAAGGTAAATCATAATGAAGATAGCTCAAAGGCACAACAATGGTACAATTCTCCAAGATCACAGTGTATGGTTTGTGAGTCCCATTACATAGTGAAAGCCAAGATGAACACACAAAGGAAAAGTAGACAGTTCTAGAGGAAAACCCATTTCAAAGATCTATCAAAATCATTGTATGCAGTCCCGACCATGAAATACACATTAGCAAAGAACTCGCGCCATCCATAGTGAACAACAATATTAGCAGAAACAAGGAAAAAATCTAGAATAAATATGAACTTACCTCTCCTTTCCCTATAGTGATTTCCTGCAAAATGGTCAGAGATAATAGAAGATGCAACCCTTTCAAGCTTAAAACCCTAGCACTCGCATGGTGGCATAGAGAAAGTATGAAGCAAGGAGAATGAAACATAAATGAAAAGCTTCAATATCTTTTGCCTTTTTTCTTTAGGGTTTCCATAACCCTAAATATTCCCGATAGGATAAGAAGGTTTTTACTTTTTGTTTTTACAAGCTTCTTTTACATAGTATGTCGCGGCTCTTTAGATTTTTTGTAATTCTTTCTAAGTGTTTGTTAAACACTTATGTAAGAAAAAACTCAACTTAAGCTTTGTACAACATTTACTAACTCTTTGTATTTTGCATTTATCCTTGTAAATATTTTAATTTAAAGTGATACTTATAAATCAACTAGAATTAAAGATATTAATAAAAGAAAAGAAGGGTTTGAGTTGAGTTTGAGTTGTGAGAGTTAAAACAAGAGGATAAGATTAGTTAACTAAAGATGATTTGAAAACATATGGAGAAAAATTAGGAGTTTTGGAAACCTAATAGGCACTTTAGTTTCAGTTAGAGAGTCATAGGGGGATGAGTTTCAGTCAAGGAGGGTTTTTAGGGGTTTGACTCATTGTTTGACTCAGTTTCATCCCTAATTATGAAAGACTTCAGTTGTATCCGCTCAAGGAGATTGTTTTTAAGTTGGCTACTTGTGCATTTTTGAAGGAGTTTTACTTTCAGTTAGGCATCTGATTTTGAGGAAAGGCTTAGGGTTGTGACAACACATCATTCTTGGAGCCAAAATTCAAATTTTGGGAGGCTTTTGTATAAGTGACTGTTTGTCACTCATTATTCTATAGTTCTGGAGTTTTTATCTGTTCAGCAGCAGAGATTCTTGCTCTTGTAACTCATTACTTATGAGTATTTTTAGATTTTCATGAGCATTTCAGATTTTGTAATGAGAAAAATCCTTATTTTCAGTAAATAGTTGGTTCCTTCTCTTATTTTTTGTGTTCTAAGTATTGTTGTGAATGTTTCGAGATGAATTAGTTGTGATTATTATTTAATAATCCTTATTTTTATCTCTTTTCCTTCAGTATTCAGTTCATGGTTAAGCATGCTATAGTGCAGATCAGTGATTGAGTTATGCAATATGGTAAATGGAGTTGTGAAAACTACCTTGTTCTCCTGCATACAAAAATCTAAAAGATTGAACCTTTCACATGAGACGTTTATGCAAAGTATGCAGTTTTGAGTTGTGAGCATTTTGGTTTCATTATTGGATTATTGTGAGTTCCTTATTATAACAAAAATCATTTTTAGTCATTCGTGGATCACCTTTTTAGCATTATTTTCATTTTATGCATATCTTTCTTTCCTTTTCCTTTGAAATTTAATTAGGTTTTAAGTGATCAAGTAGGAAGCCGACCTATAATCCAGAGTTCTTCTCTCATAATACAATACCCAGAGTCTGAGAGTAGTCGAATGTGTCACAGGATTGGAGGAAATTCAAGCTTGCATCGAGTGCAAATCCCCATGACAACAATCACATTCACCATATGCATTGGATCAATGAGAACCCCTCGTGAGAGTTTGTCTTTGATCTTCATAGTTATATATAATGGGTCGTCAAGTGCAAGAATAGTTTCACTAGGATTAAATGTAATACATTGGTCCTTAGGAGGTGTAGGTTTGTCAACAAGATTCATAACATCATTGGACTCATCATCAAGTTCATTGGGAGAATATAAAAGAGGCTCAAATTCAACCACATTAGTAGAATGGAAAGGAAAAGGATTAGTAAATATTTGGAGGAATTACAGATTTGTTTCCTTTTTCATTCACACTAGCTACATATATGGTATTGTTATCAATGAAGTCTTGGGTCTTACTCCTTAAGGTATAACACTTCTTAGTATCATGGCGGTCAAAAATGATATTGGCAAAATGCTTTGGGATCATGATAAGATGGAAAAGGTTTGGAGGTATCAATTGACTTTATGGGAGGAAGTTTCAACACATTATTATTTACCAATATCAACATTATACTATACAAAGACTCAAAAAGAGGAGTAAATTCTCTTCTAAAGTATTTGGATAAAGGGGCCACACCTGATGTCGTGGCTGCCACTTGAGTATTGATGTTGTCAATTATCTTGATGTATCCCTTGTTCAAATTAAACTTCGCAAAATATTTTTGAGCACTCTCATTCTTATCCATTGAAGCCATTGAAGGAGGTGATTCAAATTGACTCACTTGAAGTTGATAATTATGAAGCACTGCACATGATTGTGTAAAGGAAGTAAACTTAGAAAAGAGAAGCTTATCGATAATATTTTTGTAAATTAGCAATAAATTTTTTTTGAACATCATAATTAGGCATAAGATAAACAATTTGAGAATATAAATGTTTATATCTACCAATTAAATTAGTCACTTTTTATTTAACTCATTGCTTACAATGAATCAAATCAATCAAAGTAATCTTAGGACCAATATTATTATGAAAATATTGAATGAAAGAATTAGCTAATTGTTAAAATAATGTAATAGAATAAGGAGGTCAATAATAATACCATTGCAAAGCTTTATCCCTAAAGGTTTGAGTAAACAATTTAGCCCTAAATCTTCGATCATGAGCAAAATCGCTACACAAAGTTTGAAATGTTTTCACATGAGTCAAGGGATCCATTTTTCCATTGTAAAGCTCTAATTGAGGGACTTCCATATGTTTAGGAGGGACAACATGGACAAATCAATTAGAGAATGGGTCCCCTACATCAAATGTGGATATATTAAACTTAGATTAGGTAATGGTTTGACAATTGCTATTGTAGGGATGAAACAGTTTAGGCTAAGTTATTGATGGTTAATTCAGTGGATGGATTGAAATTGGAAATATTGGATTGTGATGGAGGAGTAACATTGTTGTATGCAGTGTCCTTCCTAGACTCACATTTTGATTAATGATTTGATAGACCTATTTAGACATATGGATGTTTTGATGGTTACTTATGATTCTATTTCTATTCAGATGATATTGATGATGCTAGATACCTTATATGGAAATATGCTATTTGATGATTCATGAGAGTGATGATACATTCTAGATTATTTGATGGATGGATTTACATTCGATGGATTATATGCACTTGATATTCATATGTGGACTATATGAATTATGATGTTATGATGGTTGTAACCCCTAGTTGGTAATTATGGTTTCATGCAATGTATTAATGTTGTTATTGTGTGACTATTTTCATGAAAGGGATGATGCCTTATCACTCATTGTGAGCATGATAAGGTGTTGTGATTCTCATTTCACTTATTTGTTTATCATGATGGATATATGTTGTATATGTACTGTATTATGGTTGCAAGATTGTAGGTACCAGACATCAACTCCACCCGGTCTCACAGGTCCAAGCATGTCCTATCTTAATGGCAAGTTGTTGGAGATGGCATGGGTTTCTTTTCACACTCTAGACTTAGTTGTTCACCTTGTCAAATTGCACCACAATGCAAGTTAGTGGTTAAAGTCTTGTGTCGATGTTGACCTTTTTGTCAGATTGTTTGAGGTGATGTGAGTGTGTGTTATGTTAGATTCAATGGCATTTCCAAAGATGCTGAGAGGGGGGGGGGGGGTGAATCAGCGTCTAACAAGGAATTGAATATTTAAACTTATTTATAACTTTGCAACCCAAAACAATGTACTGATAAACAAGAATTAATGCAGTAAACACAAATAACAGAGACAACATAGAAACACACCATAACACAAGATATTTTAACGAGGAAACCCGGTGTGGGAAAAAACTCAGTGGGATTTGTGACCCACAATAATTACTCACTGGCCAATGAATAAATACTACTTACAATAAGGGCCTGCACATGCAGGAAGGCCAACTGCCTAGAGTGCACTGCTCAAAAGAGTCTCACTGACTACAATATAGATAGTTAAATCCAATACAATATACTACTCAAAATAGAATCTCAAATGCTTGGCTCAATACTGGTTTAAGCTCAGTTAGATACCTTTACCAAAACCTTCACTATCCACTATATCACCTTATACAATAATTTCCTATTCATTACATTCTTTCATTATTACCTCCTTCAAAATGACCTATGAGATCTCATACATATATGAGTCTATACAATATACCAAGTCAGCTTAAAAATAGTTAATTACATTTACAAATTTTTTTACATAAATAAAACTTTATCCCATGTCGGCCTAAGTGCCAGTATACTTAATTTTTGGTGTAATCTGGATGCTGGTGAAAGTGCCTGCTGGTGTTGGTGCCTGCCGATGTATGATATCTATTATGTTTGTGTATGTATAGAAACCTATTGCCGGTTGGTTGCCATCAATGAAAACATCAAATATTCTCATTAGAGTGTAGAATGCCAACAATATCCCCCTTTGGCATTGATGGCATCACTCATGAGAAAAATCCAAAAATGCTATCCAAAAATGAAATCCAAAAAGAAGTGTGCTCCCCCTGAGCAAATGATCTCCTCTGTGCATTTATTTTCTCCATACTACTCCTTATTTTTCTCTATACTACTACTCCCCCTTTGACATCAATGACAAAGGATGTCAAAAAGAATCAAAGAATACAAAAATGCTACCTCATCACCTGTAACCGGTTGGTTACAATCTGAAAAATGTCTACCAAAACTAGATTTAGGCTCTGCATGAATTTTTTGTTGTCAGAGAGAATGGTCTCAGTCTACTGGATCATGTCGGTTAGATAGTGCATTTTCTACTCTGGTGATAGTTCTCTTTGAACTGTTGCCTTTGATAATTCAACCCGTTGAGTAATGAGACTGTCCAATTTTGGACCAAGTTTACTTTTGAGTTCCCAGGCTTTTGACCTTATCCTTGCTTTCTCTTTCTCAAGTTTCTCTAACTTCTCTTCGAAAACTGCCATTTCCTGCTAAAAAAATGAGATAAGTCCCGAAGAACCTATCAAATTATCTGCAATATCATCAATTTCTTTCGGTGTCTTCTCGATTTCCTCATTTATATCTTCTGTCAAATAGTGAGTTTTACATGCTTCTCTATATAGCTCCTTATACTCCAAAATTTTAGAATTAAGTACTGGTAAAAGTGTGTCCAAGTGATCGGTACAATTCTTTATAGTGTTCTCAAAGAATGTATTTTTCTCTTTGTCAACACTCTCCTTAATGGTATCCTCATTCACCTTTTCCAGAGTTAGAACATTTTCAGCAATAAATTTAAACAATGTGTCCAATTTACCTAAAGAATCATTAATGTGATCTATCTTACAGGTAGGTGAAATCATTTTTAAGATAGGTAATGTGTTATCAATAGCCTTAAATGCTAAGGCATTGCAATCTGTTATCCTCTTGATAGAATCCAAAAGAACATCTGTGATGTTAGTCGGTCTGAATTCTCCTGTTGATGTGCTAGATTCTCCAACTACATTTATTATTTGTTCCTTATTGCCAAAAATTTGTTGCTCTTTACTTACATTTTCTTTTGGTGGATGAGTCTGTACAAGTACCTCTTCAACTGTCAGTTTCCCTGATTCATATTGCTATATGTTAGTTGTTTTATCCTCTGTAGGTTTCTCAGTTTGTGTCATTATCTCAATCTTCTGAGAGTCTATAGTGTGTGTCGGTTTCTTAGAGATCTTTATATTTTCACTATCAGCTGCCTGTTCCTTATCTATAACAATGTTTATATCTTGTGTATCTACATTCATTGTAAAAAGTATTTCAGACTCCGGGTTAGTATCATCATGAGTTATACTTTCAGTAGCCATATCCAGTGGATTAGCTGTGTGTACCAAAGGGGTATCCTAAGGTGGCAGTGGAAGATTATCTGTAATATTCATAGTAGGAACACCACCAACTTTACCTTTTCCCTTATCTTTCTAATATACCTTGAATGTCTTGTCCATTTTCGGTCTATTTCTTTCCTCTTGCTTTTCCTTCTCAACAAAAAATATATCCCATTTATCTGCAGTCTCATCAACAATCTCCTTAACTCTCCCAACCATTAGGATTACTTGTCGGTGTCCACTGATAAATACTGATTGATTAGCTTCAAATATAAGCTTATCTATCTCTTCCTTAGAGTTTACTAGATGTACAGCCAAAAGTGCTTCAACTTTCAATTTCTTGTCAAGTTCCATTACTGATAGCCTTTTTGCTTCCAATTTCATGTATAAATCATTGGGTAAATCATCAATTACTTCTATCAAAACTTTCTTGTAAATATCCAAATGTAGAATAATTCTTTCTTCAATAGTTTCTTTGTCAGAATATTTAAAAGAATGATACAATTTATTTACATTTACCAGATTACCTTCTTGTGTTATTTCATTCAGTAGATCATTCAGTGTAGGGGTAACCAGTGTCTGTTTCTTTTTTGGTGTAAGCTTCTTCTACGGTTCCTTAACTTCCTGTTGTTTATTTATCTATGTTCTGGTTTTCTTAGGAGAAGGAGAAGGTACCGGTGGGGTTTTCCTTTTCCTTTCCACTCTCTTAAACTTAGCAGCCTTGCCACTATCAGTATCAGAAGATGTCACAACTGGTGAAACATGTGCTTCTGGTTGCAGTCCTTTAAGCTCACTAGCTGATATACCACTGATATTCATGACATTTTTCTTAATTTCACTGGCCTTCTTAGAGGCATCTCCGATAAACTTGTCTCTTGTCTTCCTTTCATTCTGCATAGATACATTACTTGCAATAGTTTCAGCATTACCAAATATTTTTTCAGATGGCTCCCTAGGTGCATCAAGTAGGGCTTTTGCATATGTTTCCAGAACACATAGGTCTACCTCATAACCCATCTTAGTAACCCAAATAGTTCTAGGGCTTACTACTTCCATCCAAGTCTCATCTCTTTTAATAACATAGCAGATTTGCTTGTCATACTTATCAACTATGCTCTGTGGTAACCTCTCTCTTGCCTTCATTTTGGTTTGAAATGTTTTGAAGTAATCTGTTATGATCTTTTCATAGTCAGTGCCCATACCGATGAAAGCTTCATGTATCTGTTTGCCTACCGGGATGTCATAACCAAAATCTTTGTGACCTATGTCAGGTATCTTTTTTGTAAAGTATAGCATTAAGCATACTAGTAGGTTCTGATAGTTCTGATACTAAATATAAGTACAAATCCAATAGCCAACAAGATGAGAGGGAGGGGTGAATCATACAAACTTAATCTTCCATAAAAACATTAGATTCAACCTCGATAACATATACTTTAGTAATATAACAAAAAATGTTAAACATGCAAACTCAAAAGCATATAAACATCATAAACCTCATAACACCAGATTTAACATGGAAACCCAAATAGGGAAAAACCACTATGGGATTTCAGACCCACTAAGAAATATACTCTTCTAGAGTATGCTCGGTTAAAAGCAAATCCTATTAAAGGTTACAAACACATTGCTAGATGTGACCCGGTTAAGGGATTTCCCTCAGATCTGTTAGGATCTTCACCTTGTTAGAAGTGACCTTGTTAAAGGATTTCAAACACTCAATCAGAATGTCACCTTGCTAGAGGGTTTTACAAATAAGACTGTTAAGTCCACTCAGTTAAGAGATTTTCTATCACTTTCACAAAATAACAGTAATAAAAATCTATCTGCAACTTCACATCTAAAATGCTAAAGAAGATTCTTATTTGTTCAATACAATCTAGACATAGAACTAATCTTGTCCATCTGCTGGGCTTCTATACTCTATTATTCAAATAGGTCTTCAAGCTTCTGTGCTTGGTAATCACTATGTATCATCTCTGTGCATACACTTGCCCGCATACATTGTTTATCAACAGTTTCCTATTTATAAACAATTAGCTAACCGCTTAATCTCCTTGATCACACTTCCCATGATAAATCATAGCCATCAGATCTTCAATCTTGTCCAGGTTCAATGCTTCTTTTGATCTGAAAATGTTTTACCCCACCTAGGAACTTGCACATATTTCTTGGAACTTGTGCCAGGGTATTGCAATTCAATCTGCACTGTAGATCTTCATGTCGACTTTCCTTTGCCATAGATTCAATAACAAACTATATTTACGACATACCAATCATTTAATCAGTTCCAGCTCATTAGCTTCCTTCATTAAATAACGCATGTAACCATTTAATGTATTCTGTTACAGCTTGGTTACAACTCAGTTATAACTCGGTAAATACTAAACTTCACTCGGTAGACATTCTGCCTTCATTAACCGATAGTGATAACATCAGGGTTTACCGACTAGGTTCCTTAGGGTTTACCGACTAGGTTCCTTAGGGTTTACCAACTAGGTTCTTTGCTTGGTAACATAGTATAGTATTATCCTTACAATTTACAACATATGTATGATGTTAAAACAATCTAAACATCATGATCTCATCATTTTCTGATTTGGTAATAGTTGCCCATTGAATACCTTATTCATCCCCTTATTTATCATATTATTTTTGTGTCTTTTATTGACATCTTTATATTCTTCAAATCATACTTCTCAAGATATGGCAACATCATACTGAATTATAAAATCAATTTCTTGACATCAATGACAAAATAATAATATCAAGACAGTAAACATCCTTAATCAGTTATATCCATAATCATCAACAACCTTCTCAATATCCTTATTGAAATTCCAACAATCTTTCATTGTCTATTATAATGTTGTATTGCCAACAATCTCCCCCTTTGGCATTGATGGCAAAACCAATTAATTTGACCTTAAAAGATTCGGATTGTTGTGATTCTGAAATGCTGAAATGCTCTCCCCCATACATTAGACTTCTCCTCTTTTCTTTAGTCTTCTCAATCTATCATCTCAGTTTTCTCCCCCTTTATATTAGTCTTCTCCCCCTTTGACAACAATGCCAAAAAGTTAAAGACTAAAACATAATTTCTTCCTGTATGAAGAGATTTCCTGCTGTAATGTGTCAATTCAGTCTCGGTCAGAGCATTTTGTCTTCAATTCTTGTTCCCTGTAATGTTTCCTATAATATTTCCTGTACACCTTTAGAAAACATCCTAAAGTGTGTAATTCAGTATCAACTCCTAAAAGATATTCGATAGAGTCATCGGATTGATGCTTTCACCAAACTTGGTCAGTGAGTAGAAGATAGGGGTAGGACCCCTAACTTACTTCTAAGATATTCAAAAGTGTCCCTTGGTAGTGGATTGGTGAAGATATCTGCTATTTGTTCCTTTGTGCTAACATACTCCAACACCACTTTCTTCTCTTGAGCTTCTTCTCTAAGATAATGATATTTGATAGAGATGTGCTTTGTCTTAGAGTGCATAATAGGATTCTTTGAAATATTAATGGCACTAGTATTGTCACAGAATATGGTTACTAGCTCAGTAACTTTCTCATTTATACCTTCCAATAGTTGTTTGATCCATGCAATGTTGGTACAATTCAATGCTGCAACAACGTATTCAGCTTCTGTTGTTGACTGTGAAACACATCCTTGTTTCTTGCTAAGCCAACTCACTAGTCTTTCTCCTAAAAAGAAAGCTCCTCCACTTGTGCTTTTTCTATCATCAATGTTGCCCGCCCAGTTAGCATCAGTATAAACTTTTAAATCAAAATCATTTCCTTTCTGATATACTAAGCCATAATCCTCAGTGCCTTTCAAGTATCTAAAAATTCTTTTGATTGTTGTCATGTGTGTTTCCTTAGGATCTGCAGAGAATCTTGCAACTATACCTACTGCATGTGCTATGTCTAGTCTGCTGTGAACAACATATTGTAGCTTTCCAATCATGGATTGGTAAAGTGTCTCATCAATAGATGCAGATTCATCATTCTTTGATAATTTACAGTTGGTAGTCATAGGAGTACTTACTGGTTTTGAATCCTGCATTCCAAATTTCTTCAAGGTTTCCTTTATGTACTTGGATTGAGTAATGAAAATCTCATTTTTCATTTGCAATATCTATAAACCTATAAAATACTTTATCTCACTGATTAATGACATCTCAAATTATTTTCTCATCTCATTTCCAAAGTTCTTGCATAAAGAGTCATTTCCACAAAATATAATATCATCAACAAATATGGCTGAGATCAGTAGTCCATTTTCATCATTCTTCATGTACATATTGTTGTTCTCACTTGTCCTTATAAAACCAATCTTAATCAAATAAGAGTGCAATCTTTCATACCATGCTCTAGGTTCTTGTTTCAAATCATATAAAGATTTGTTCAATTTACATAACTGATCTTTATTATTGTCTTCAACAAATCCTTCAGGTTGTTCAATAAAAACTTCTTCTAATATTCCATTCAGAAATGCAGATTTGACATCCATTTGATATACCTTGAAATTTTTGAAAGCAGCATATGCCAACAATGTTCTTACTCCTTCAAGTCTAGCAACAGGTGCAAAAGTTTCACCATAATCAATTCCTTCTTCTTGAGCATAACCTTTGCAAACTAGTCTTGCTTTGTTTCGAATGACCTCTCCTTTTTCATTTAGCTTGTTTCTGAAAATCCACTTTGTATCGATTACATTTTTTTCCTTTGGTCTTGGGATTAGTGTCCATGTGTCATTCTTCTTGATTTGATCAATCTCTTCTGTCATGGCATTTATCCAATCTTCACTGTTAAATGCCTCTTTCACTATTCTCAGTTCAAATTCAGATATCAAACATGTGTTCTGTCTCAGTTTGTTCCTTGTCATCACTGGATCATCCTTATCTCCTATAATCTGACTTGGTGCATGATGTCTTCTGACATACTTGGCTAATATAGGCTCGGTAGGCTCTGTATGATCTTCTTCATCACTCGGTAACTAGATATTCTCTTCATTTTCTTCAACAGTCTTCTCGGTAAAACTTCTCAATTGAACATAGACAAATTCATCATAGTCTTCTGGTTCCTTGGAATTTCCTTCATCCTTTCTTTCTGCAAATTCATCAATTTTCACATTTGCACTTTCTACTATTTTGTTAGATGATTTGATCAGACATTTAAATGCTTTGCTTCTAGAAGAATAACCTAGAAATGTTCCTTCTTCCCTTTTCTGATCAAACTTGCCATTTCTATCATCTTTGTGAACATAGCATCTACTTCCAAAGATTTTAAAATAACTTACATTAGGTTTCTTATCATACCAAATTTCATATGGTGTCTTCAAAGTACCTTTCTTCAATTGTACTTGGTTCAGGGTGTGAACTGTTGTGCTTATTGCTTCTCTCCAAAATGTTTGTGGCACCTTCTTTTCAATCATCAGTGTTCTAGCACAATCCATAATAGATCTGTTTCTTCTCTCTACTATTCCATTCTGCTATGGAGTTCTCGGTGCAGGGACTTGTCTTTTAATACCATGATCATTGCAAAATAAGTTGAATTCATCAAATGTGAACTCTCCTCCTCTATCTGATCTAAGACATTTCAGTTGTCTTCCTGTTTCAATTTCAACTCTTGCCTTGTACCATTTAAACATTTGAAAAGCTTCTGATTTATCTTTTAAAAACATTACTGACATCATCCTTGAATAGTCATCCACAAATAATATGAAATATTTATCACCATAATAACTTTGAACTTTCATAGGACCACAAAGATCAGTGTGCACTAGATCTAAACTTCCCTTAGAAGTGTAAGACTTACTTGTAAAGCTTGATCTTGACATCTTACCCATCTGGCATCCTCGGCACATAGCATTCTCAGATTTTTCAAGACTCGATAGACCTCTTACTCGATCCTTCTTGCTTATTTTGATCAGATTATCAAAATTTACATGACAAAACCTTTTATGCCATAACCAGGTATCATCTATCTTTGCATACAAACACTTGTTAAGAGTTGAGTCAAGGTGAAATGTGTTACCTTTTGTTTGTGTCTTGGTAGTAGCTAACTTTCCATTCTTGTCATGAACTTTGACAATTCCTTTCTAAAATTCTATTCGGTAACCTGTGTTGTTTAGCTGTGCTACACTCAACAAATTGTATTTCAAACCTTCAACCCAATAAACATGATTGCATCTTGCATTGTCAAGAAGTGTTATAGATCCTTTACCTTTCACTGGACATGGTGCATCATTAAAAAATCTAACATAGCCTCCATCATAATCTTCTAATATAACAAACTTGTGTTTATCTCCTGTCATATGATGTGAACATCCACTATCTATGATCCAAAAATCATTAGTGTTTATGTGAGATATTAGGGCTTTTTCTTCATACCTTTCTTCATCTGATCCATCTTTGATAGCCACATAAACTACTTCCTTTGTATCAGTTTCATCTGATTTATCATCATTGGATTCCTCATCGGCTATTAAGCATGTCTTTCTATCTCTTCTTCTGAAGTCTAGGTGTCCTTTGTAATGATTACTTTCTGTCTGTCATCTCGGTAATCTCTCTTTTCAGTAGAATCTTTTTCAGGACAGTTAGAAGCTATATGTCCTATCTTATCACAATTGAAACATTTCAAAGGTAGTTTTCCTTTATACTTACCTTTGCCTCTCGGTAACCTTTTGGCTAATAGTTCTTCAAACTCTTCTTGCTTTCTGATTTCCTCATACAATTTTTGTACTTCTTCCATGTTCTTATGAAATCTTTCACTTGCTCCATTGTGATCTCCTTCAGAGTACTTATACTTTCTTTCATTGAAATCATTAGTTTTATCAAGATGAAAAGAACTAAATGCAGATTCAACTTTATTTACCGAAGATCCATTGTTATCAAAGTTACTTAATTCAAATGCATGTAGCTTACCAATAGTAGCATCTAAAGAAGCTGGCTTATTAGGTACAGACCTCAATTCATTGATTGCAGAGACTCAGATTGCATAAGCTGGTAGAAGGGTTCTTAACAACTTACTCGTTATATCCTTTTCTTCAATAGTTCCACCTGCTCCTTTGATTTGATTGACAATCTCCTTTAGTCTTGTACTATACTGAGTTATGTTCTCACCTTCATTCATCCTCATAGATTCAATTTTTCCTCTTAGAATATCTACTTTTTCTCTTTGAACATGTTCATCTCCTCCATACACTGATATGAGCTTATCCCACATTGCCTTTGCATCATTGCAACCTTCTAGATCATTAAACTCTGAATCGGTCAATGCAGATGTTATTTCAATCATTGCTTGAATATGTTCTTGCTTTGCCTTTATCTCTTCCATAGTGAATGGATAGGTGTTTGGTGTAACAAAATCATTCTCCAGATAGTATACAGCATATTCTCCAACTCCTGATAGATGCAGCTTCATCCTTTTCTACCATGTAGAGAAACTTGACTTGTTCAGCTTCGATGCATCCCTCTTACACATCTTTGGATCTTTAACTCAAGTGCCTTTAAACTTTTCTTCTAGAGTCCAAATCTCTAATACCAATTGATAGTTTTGATACTAAATGTAAGTACAGATCCAATAGCCAACAAGATGACAGGGGGGGGGGGGCGTGAATCATACAAACTTAATCTTCCATAAAAACATCAGATTCAACCTTGGTAACATATACTTTTGTAATATAACAAAAAATGTTAAACATGCAAACTCAAAAGCATATAAACCTCATAACACCAGATTTAACGTGGAAACCCAAATAGGGAAAAACCACTGTGGGATTTTGGACCCACTTAGAAATATACTCTTCTAGAGTATGCTCGGTTAAAAGCAAATCCTGTTAAAGATTAAAAACACATTACTAGATGTGACCCAGTTAAGGGATTTCCCTCAGATCTGTTAGGATCTTCACCTTGTTAGAAGTGACCTTGTTAAAGGATTTCAAGCACTCAATCAGAATGTCACCTTGCTGGAGGGTTTTACAAATAAGACTGTTAAGTCCACTCGATTAAGAGATTTTCTGTCACTTTCACAAAATAATAGTAATAAAAATCTATCTGCAAATTCACATCTAAAATGCTAAAGAAGATTCTTATTTGTTCAATACAATCTGGACATAGAACTAATCTTGTCCATCTGATGGGCTTCTATACTCTATTATTCAAATAGGTCTTCAAGCTTTTGTGCTCGGTAATCACTATGTAGCATCCCTGTCCATACACTTGCCCTTATACATTGTTTATCAACAGTTTCCTATTTATAAACAATTAGCTAACCGCTTAATCTCCTTGATCACACTTCCCATGAGCAACATATTTCTTGGAACTTATGCTAGGGTATTGTGGTTCAATCTGCGATGTAGATCTTCATGCCGACTTTCCTTTGCCATAGATTTAGTAACAAACTATATTTATGGCATACCAATCATTTAATCAGTTCTAGCTCATCAACTTCCTTCATTAAATAATGCATGTAACCATTTAATGTATTCTGTTACAACTCGGTTACAACTCGGTTATAACTTGGTAAATACTAAACTTCACTCGGTAGACATTCTGCCTTCATTAACCGATAGCGATAACCTTAGGGTTTACCGACTAGGTTCTTTGCTTGGTAACATAGTATAGTATTATCCTTACAATTTACAAATATGTATGATGTTAAAACAATCTAAACATCATGATCTCATCATTGTCTGACTTGGTAATAATTGCCCATTGAATACCTTATTCATCCCCTTATTTATCATATTCTTTCTGTGTCTTTTACTGACATCTTTATATTCTTCAAATCATACTTCTCAAGATATGGCAACATCATACTGAATTAGAAAATCAATTTCTTGACATCAATGACAAAATAATAATATCAAGACAGTAAACACCCTTAATCAGTTATATCCATAATCATCAACAACCTTCTCAATATCCTTATTGAAATGCCAACAATCTTTCATTGTCTGTTATAATGCTATATTGCCAACAGGTTCCCAAAACAGAAAGTACCTTTCTTATCTCCCTTAATCTTCTTCAAATTGTCAATCAATTCATCTTTAAGCCATTCACAAACATCAATCTTAGCATTATTGTTCACCATCTCATATGCACTGTGAATACAAAGGCTAGAAACCAAATTCAGTCTATTTGAATGTGTTTCTTTATATCCAAGTATCATACTTACGTATCTCACATTTATATCCTTAACAACATTGACTCTAAGTGATCTTCTATCAGATGTGGCTCTGGTTAAGCTCGTCACACTCTTGTTAGGTATTTTCTTGGTTTTATAAGGTCTACTACCAGTTGAGGGTAAACCAATAACTACCTTAATTGCTTCCTTGGTTATCTTGCAAATAAACTCTAACCACATGAGCTCTCCATGGACTCTGCTCAATACAAGTCATACAACTTCCTTTGGAAATTCAGGAATGTTTAGTATTTCTACAAAACCTAAGTCTTCCACAATCTTATGTTTAGATTTAATTATACCTTGTTCATTGGTAATAACCTCATTGAACATTTTCTTCAAATCCTCAGTCCCTAGGTCTTCTATGTTGCAATGGATGTAGATTCTAGGGTCTTCAACAAATGCGACACCCTTCGGAATTTTTGAAAAAGCTCTGACAGATTCATCTTGCTTTGCAATCTCAAGAATAATTTTAAACATGGGTCTAGGGCGTTTGATGTTTTTTGCAATGGTAGGGTTTTCAATAAACTTAGGAACAAAATATGAAGTTGCCATTTTGATAAATACCTCTTAACTTGAAATTCTTTGAATTTCTGAAAATCACTTCGTTGCTTCGCCTTAGAATGCCCTTGCTCAATTTCATGCTCTCTGAATGCTTGAATGCTTGGTGAGTCGAAATGAGGGTTTTCTGGTGCTTTATAGCCAAAAAGGTTCTTTAAAACCGCATTAAATGCTCACCGGTTAAGTGAAAACTTAACATATCTGCCGGCAAAGAAGAAATGCGTCTTCTTCCCATCAACCGAGGGTAAAATGCATGATTTTCAATTTGCTGCAATACCCCCTAAGGATTATTTTCTTAGTTAGATGAAGAATCTCCTACCAGTGGAGGGTTACTCTATTCTACCGATGCAGAGATAGATTCATCAACTTTCGAATCTCCCTTCTTAATCCATTGTTTTGAAAATTCTTTCTTTATTTCATTTACCTTTTCTTTTCCCTTCACACTAGATCCTTTATTGTTCGCTGGTATAGTCTTGCTTCTACAAAATTTTGCAATATGCCCAATCTTGTTACATGCATAACAAGTTACATTATTCCTCTAAATAGATTTTCCATATCCTTGACCAGTTTGTGTTCTGCATTGATTAGATAAATGCCCAAATCTACCACAAACATAGTATTTCACATTCATTCTGCAATTTTCTAAATTGTGACCAACTTTATTGCATTTGGAACATTGACCAGTGGGTAAGTTTATATTTTGATTATTTCTAAATGTGCACTGATTTTATCTATTATCAAATTTATTGCAATTGAAACATTTCCCATTGAATTTATAAGCATTAGGTTGTCTTACCGATTTATTGTGATCTTGATTGTTTGCAGTCCCGAAACTTTCTCCATGTTCAAATCCAAGTCCAATTGTATCTCCATCAAGGTTTTGTGTTTTCAACATGTCATCAAGTCTTTCTGAACTTTTCTTGAATTTGCCTTTATGTTCATTTGTAGTGATCAACTCATTTTCAACAATTCCAACTTGTCTCACAAGCTCATCTTTTTCATGTTGCATGTGAATCAGATTTGTCTTTAGCATATCAATTTCATGACAGAGTCTTAGATTTTCATTACCTTCATCATTAAGTCTCCTAGTCAAGTCTTCTTCATTCTTCTTTCTGTCTTCAAGATCCTTACATAGTCTCATGGTTAAGTCTTGCATTTCATTTCTCATGTTAATGTTGTCTTGCCTCAACTTGTCTGCAATATCACTAAGAGTTTCCTTTTCATCATCATGTTTTTGCATTTGATCATGAAGTTCTTTTCTCTTATTTTGTGCTATAACCAGGTTCTCCTGAGGTCCTTTAATGAATTCCTTAGCAATCCTTAGATCATATTCAATTTTTCTGTATCAAAATCTTCAAGAGCTCCTTCCAACTATTTTCTTAAGTTCTCCATCTGTACCAGGTTCAAACTCTTCCTCAAGCTGTTAGGATTTTGCAAATAGAGGACCAAGCTCTGATACCAATTGTTAGATTCAATGATAGTCCCAAAGACACTAAGAGGGGGGGGGGGGTGAATCAATGTCTAACCGATGAATTGAATATTTAAACTTATTTATAACTTTGCAACCCAAAACAGTGTATCAGTAAACAAGAATTAATGCAGTAAACACAAATAACAGAGACATCATAGAAACACACGATAACACAAGATAATTTAACGAGGAAACCCGGTGTGGGAAAAACCTTGGTGGGATTTGTGACCCACAATATTTACTCACTGCCCAATGAATAAATACTACTTACAATAAGGGCCTCCACATGTAGGAAGGCCAACTACCTGGAGTGCACTGCTCAAAGGAGTCTCACTGACTACAATATGGATAATTAAATTCAATACAATGTACTACTCAAAATAGCATCTCAAATGCCTGATTTTGGACCGGTTTAAGCTCAGTTAGATACCTTAACCAAAACCTTCACTGTCCACTATATCACCTTATACAATAATTTCCTATTCATTACATTCTTTCATTATTACCTCCTTCAAAATGACCTATGAGATCTCATACATATATGAGTCTATACAATATACCAAGTCGGCTTACAAATAGTTAATTACATTTACAAAAAAATTCATATAAACAAAACTTTATCCCATGTAGGCCTGAGTGTCAGTATACTTCATTTCTGGTGTAATCTAGATGCCGGTGAAAGTGCCCGTTGGTGTAGGTGCTTGCCGGTGTACGATATCTGTGATGCTAGTGCATGTGTAGAAAAATGTTGTCGGTTGGTTGCCAATTGGTTGCCATCAATGACAACATCAACTATTCTCATTAGAGTGTAGAATGCCAACATGTTAATTATTTAATTAATAATTGGAGTAATGTAATTTATTAGTTTAAATTAATTTATTCTATAGTATGACTATCGTTTATTTAATTAGTTATTTAATTATTTGATAATTATTTATTGTTGAGGTTTGTATTTATTTAATTGAGATTAATTTAATTAATTTATTTTGATCTATTTATTATTTATTATTATTTTGATTTATTTGGTAATTAATTTATTGTTGAGATTAATTTATTAATTTATTTGATTTAATGATTAATTTTTATTTTTTTGATAAAAGTGGAATATCCACTAAACTTATATATTAATAATAAAGAGTTTATATCGGGTTTAAACAAGGCATACCAACAGGAAAGAACCCGCAAGAAAACCTCTGGTTGTAGCCTTTAAAACAGATACAAGTAGACACTACCCTTACAACATATATACTGTCCAGCCATACCCCCCCCCACCCTCCTATTTCTACAATTTTTACAAGAGTCCTATAGGACAATTCAAAAAACTAGAGTATCCCCAACAGAAGAAGATGAACATGAAGAACTGCCAAGTAGATAAATGAGATAAAATTCCCTATCAGGACCATAGCTAATCAACCGAGCAAAAATGAAGCCGTATAACCTTTCAGCCTGCAAAAAACCATTCCACCAGCTACCAAAAATAACTTTGTTAGTTATCCAAAAACCAAGAACTAGAGCTCTCATCCGGAGGTTCATGAGATGAGGCCGGAGGCAAAATCACCCTTAGAGGGAACACCACACAAGAAGGATCAGAGCACAAAAAACCCAAAGTGATTAATGAATGTAATTCTAGAAAGACAACCCAAGCTTTATCCACATATTGATCAGGAGCCAAATACAACAAAAAATCCATAGAGGCCCGAGTGTTTTCCATGGAATCACATATCAAACCCATTCGTAATTCATGAAGTAAATGGCCAGACTAGCCATTAGCCAAAAGCTCATGATGAGGGAGAAAGCCACCATAGTAAAAATAACCCATATCAAACTGATAACCAACCAATGCAGGAGAAACCAATGCCCAATTGCATACTGTCGGAAGCACAAATGTGGACACCAAGAGGCAGACCAAGTCCATATCAAGTAAAACATAAAAATAATAGTAACAAAGCGAGAGAGAAGCTTAGCATAAGAAACTTGAGGACAAACCTGCAACCACCGACATCCCAAAAGCCTACAAAATTCAAAATCCACCGCAGGAGTAAATAAATTAAAAACCTTACCAAGCTTGATAGAATTGTCCTCATTTTCATTTTCTTCCCCTAGTGCTCAGGCTTCTAAAACCACTCTGTAAACACCAATTGGTAGAGAAGAAGACATTTACAGTGGGAAGGGCTCCAAAAAATCCACAAAAAGCATAACATAATCCGCTTTGACAATAACAAAAGATAACGTATTTGAAAGAGAAACTATCCTAAATTTTCCATAAAGACACTACAAAATATCCATTTCAAGCATGATTGATTAAATCAATTCACATGAATTAATAGCCTTCCACTAAAACCCATAAGTAGCTCTCCTGCAAGTAAGGATGCCACCTACAAATATGATTATCCCATAAACCAATTCGGTTAGGACCGAACATACACAAGGCGGCCAACGATATGGTACTTACATCAAGGAATAACACCTTAGGAACGTACCAACTATTTAAGAAGTTATAAGCATGCGAAATCATATTGAACGACTGAAAATAAAGACTGCACAAATCACACATGCCGCCATCCTATAAATCCAATAAATAACATTATCAATGTCAAATACTCAAAGACAAAAAGCCGTATAAATATCAAATAATAGCCTTTATAATGCATCCCACTACCTTGAACATAATCATAAGGAAATCTCTTCTCGACCTTCGATATAGAAACAATTAAACCTTTTAGATTAACATGCACACTTTAAATAGACTGCAAAATCCCTTTTAACCATAGCACCTAGGATATACACCCCACCATCCAACTCAAAACAAATTTTAGAACACATCATTTGTAAATAATGATGTAAGCCAACAATTTACACATGTCATGCAAATATAATCTGAGTCGAGAGGAAGATGACATACCTCAAGAAGTAAAAGAGATGGATGATGTGACATAAAATTCCATGACCACATAGTTAAACCACACAACATAGAGGACACACCTCATCAGATTAAAAATTAGCTCTTAGGATGAAATGCAAACTATAATTTACCTGTCCATACCTCATGAGATACACACATTAACATCTAGCCCAAGTGCAGAGTTGTAAGAATACACCATATGCAAATAGAAACATAAAAACCTCCTATCAACACATGTGGTACAAATACAATCTGATCAGAGAAGAGGATAATATGTATACCTCAAGAGGAAATGGAAACAATATCTCAATATAAGTAGCTTAACCTTTGGGATGGATCATATGCCCGAGAAGGATGTCTTGAGGAATGTCACATACTACTACATTCTTATGATGTGCACCAGAGTCAATAGCCATATTAGCCAGAAAATCTGCCAGTTTATTTAACTCTCTAAAGCAATAAGATAATGCGAAAGTATCAAAGAAGGATAATTTCTCCAAAATATGATCAATTATGTACTTCAAGTGCCAACAATTACTCTTACAGCTCAAAACACTTTGAATAATGACCATTGAATCCCCCTAAATCGAAAGATCTTTAATCCCTAAGGAGATAGCCAAATCAATCCCAAGTGACAAAGCTTGGCATTAAGCAAAATTGTTTGACTGAGACCCAAGGGCATGACATTGAGCAGCTATTAGGACTGCATTATGGTCAAAAATAGCCATACCAGCCCCAGCCAAACTCGGATTACCCCTAGAAGCACCATCAAAGTGAAGCTTGAAATGACCCAGAGGAGGAGGATCCCATCTAGTAGCAAGTCTTTGTTAGGCCCAATATGGAAAGCTAATGTACTAAGAGGGGAGGGGTGAATCAGTACTTCAAATCCTTTTCTCAACAATATCTTTACTGTTATGCATAAACCAAAAACTACTGTAACATAACATAAAGCTAAAACAAATGAGTAACAATCATACATGATTCACTCCATAACACATATATTTTGGTTGCGCAGAAACTCTTGGTTAGAGAGAAAAACTGCAGTGGGGATGGCACCCACAACTTCACTACTGCAATAATAAAGAGTGCTCGGTTAGAGCTACATTTAGCTATTTCTGATAGCTTACCTTGTTAGGAGTATTAAGATCAGTTAGATCTACCTTACTAAAGTATTTATACAACACTATATAAGTGTAGCACCTAGTTAAAGGATTTACAATTTATAGACTTGGTTAGAGTCCTTTACCCTGTTAAAGGTTTCTCTTACAACTTCAAAATATTACAATAAGACTTTACAAATATCTGCAACTTTACATCTGAAATGCTGTAGCAGATTCTATGTGCTCAAAATAAGATTACCTTGCCTATAGCATACCTCGGTAACTCATAAAGTAACTCGGTAAACCCTTCTGTTTACTCTGTTCCTCGACTATTCTCTGATAACCTTCTCGGTGACCTCTGTGTCTTTGTAACAGTCATAATACTCTGTGATTTCTCATGTATCACATAAGTCTTGCTTCATACACATATGCACACACATTTCTCACATTCACACCTCTTTCTAACCCTAAATTCATGTTGTATAAATAGACTTCTTATGTCAGTGATCTGATTCATTACTTCGATCTTACAAACATGATTTCTCGAATAAATAACCATGCAAAATATTTCATTGGTTAGATGACCTCAAAATTATACAAAATTTGTATGTGCAATTTCCAATGTGATAACGGTTCTGTGAGCCTTGATCTTGTAACACATTTTCATATGTGTGTCCAAGTTCAATGAATTTGGTAACATGTTTCACTCGGTGTATATCAACTCGGTGTATTATCTTTACTGCTCGGTAGACATGAAATAACACTCGGTAGACAACTCGATGTATACTAGGCTTTGTGACTGATTTACTTCTGTAACCGACTAGGCTGTTCATACCGACTAAATATTTTGGTAGTGGTAACCGACTAGAGTATATAGAATGACTTTGTATATAAAACTAATGGCAATTTGATAAGTAGTAACAATCTCCCCTTTTGACATTAGTTGAGATGTTTGACAAAACTACTTTCAAAGTCATTACTCAAAAATTTGTATACTTTACAAAATTTGACTAAACATGCAGTATATACATTAGTCATTGAAATAGTATAATCAAATATACTCCCCTTATCAATATGCTATTCAAAACTCTATAATGTGTGTTCGGTGATCAATACTCTGTAATCACTATTCTTTCCTCTATTCACTGCTCTTGGAGACTCTGCTTATTCTACTCATTCTTCGCTCGGTATACTCCCCTTGTATACTACACTCTGGTTGTTTGATACTTTGAGTACTATACACTCTTGATGATATACACTATACACTCTTGATGATATACTCTGATATACTCCCCCTTTTTGACAAACATCAAAATTTAGTTACCATTGGGAGGGGGCAACTGATCAAAAATGGATTTGTACTTTGTCTTGGCTTCGGTGAGAGCGACAGAGAGTGCATCCTTAAAACTATCCATTAAAGAATTATGTGCATTAATATCAGCCAATAATGAAATTAAGCCATCTAAAGTGCTTCCCTCTTGTGTAGTAGAGAGATAAGTGGCTCGGTTTAGCTGTTCTTGAACGAATGAAAGATGAGGAAGGAATAATGTTTGAAGTGTCATTATGTCCATCCTGATCTTGTGTTCTTCATTCCTCAGTTCCAATTGTTGAGCCATGAGTTGTTGTAGCTTAGTATAAAAATTCTGAACTGAATTGGGCTCGGGGGTCAACTTATTTGAGAGATCAGTGATCTCTTTCTCATTTGCTTCTGTTTTATTCTTAATGTCTTTAAGAAATAAAGAAAATGTGCAGAGTTTCTGAAATAATGAAAGAATGTGCTTGAGTTGAGGGGACAACTCAGCAATAAATTTGACAAGTTTTACCTTGCCAACAACAATGGATCTCTGTACTTCCTCTATCATTTTAGCAGTTAGCTCCTTGTCTTTTAGTTTGCTCAAGTATTCGGATGCATCTACTCCAGATGTCTCAATTTGATCTAGGAGTTCATCCAATTGAATATGGATGGCTGCATCGGTTGATACTGTAGCTGAAGGTAGCATATCTGATAGTAAGGTCTTGACCATCTGAAGTACTTTATTCTTCTTTTGTATGGCCAGTTGCTTCTCTTGTTTGGCCTTTTCTTTGCACAGTTCACCGAATTCATTGAGTGCTTGCCCTTTCAATGTGGAGATGTCTACATTGGGCAACACTATCGGTTTTGATAAATCAATTTTGAAACTATGCTTTTTCAACTTATTTTCTTTACCTTTCACCGGGTGAACCACTACAATAGCTTGAGAGGCTTGAGAACCCTCAGTAGGTTGCTTGGTAGAGACAACACTTTTGTCGGTTTCTTTAGCCTTGGTAGTGTCCTTCGGTGTCTTGGTGCTTGGTGTCTCAGCTGTAACATTTTCCATGCTAGAAGGTGCTTGAGAGGTTTGTTCTTGTGAAGTACCTTCTGTTGTAGACTTTTGACCTTCGGTGCCTTCACCTATAGCCTAAGGAGCTTCGGTTGTAGCAGGTTGATTGATTGGTGGGTAAGGCTGAACTTGTTCCAAAACAGATTCACTGGAGACAAGTTTTGCATAAGCATTTCCTTCTATCATTTCTTGTTCAGGTGCCTCTGCATCCATGATATCTTCATCTATTTGAATGGTGATAGCAGGGTCTTGCTCGGTGACATCAAGCTCTTGGTTGGTGACATCGACTATTTCCACTGTAGATTGTTCACCAGCATTCTTTCTTCGAAAGATGGTCTTCCATTGCTCTTTTGTTTCCTTCTCCACTTCTATATATAGGCCATTCATCAATTTCAAGGCCTTTTGTTTTACTGTAAATTGAGTTTGGTTGTTTGTCAAATCTTCTTTTATTTCATCAACCGACATATCAGGAAAGAGATGCACCAAACTTCTTTCTCTGATTTGTTTCTTCGAGTCTAGGGCATATTGCCATCTGGTTTCAATATGTGCATATAATTCCGTAGGAATAGAATTACATACTTCTAATGGGACCACTCAGAATTTGAGAAGTGTGCAAATGACAGCTTCTTCAATTTGCCTCTTTTCATCAGCAGATCTGGATTCATATTTGACAAATCTGAATCCACCAAATCCACCATATTCCTTTAGATTATTACAAAAAATTTCTACACTATGTACATCTACCATCTTGTTTTTCACAATCTGAAATTTATTTGCATCTTCTGATTCGGTATCACTCGACTCTTTTGGAAAAATGAGTCTCCAAGTAGATTTCTTGTAAGTTCTAGTTACCTTAGGAATGGCAACAGTCTTTTGTTTCTTACTCGGTGATGCAGCAGATGCCCTTGTGTTAGGTCTCTTTGTTGGAGGGGTCGGTAGGGCCATTGAAGTGTCCTGTTTCTTTCTCTTCAACACTTTTCCCTTAGGCAATTCGGTGCTAAGTGTTATGGTTGCTTCTTGGGCTTCTGTCTCTTCTTCGATGATGGCTAGAACTCCTTTGACAGGTGTGGAGGAAGACTCTTCTCCAAATTTCTCAGTTAATTCGTTAATCATCTTTGTAGCTTTTCTTGTAGCCTTAGGTACTACAATGCTCATTTTTACTTTTTCCTTCATCTCTTCATAGGTTCCATACCTCAGCTCGGTAGTATGCCTTGGCAATGATAGATAGGCATCAATTTGCTATTGTGTGATATCAAAATCAATCTCGTAACCCATAGGTGACAAAGATTGAGTCCTCGGTTCCACAACATTCACATAACAGTAATCGGTGTCGACCTCAAAACATATTTCATCTTTGTATTTTTCTACCAGCTGTGGTGGAATCCGGTACCTGTTATGCATTTTCTCTTGGAACTTTCTGAAGTAATCATCCATTATATCATTAAAGTTATCACCTAACTTCTTGATAAAGTCATTGATCTGATGGGTGATTGGTCGGTGTAGTTCCCAAACAACTTTACCGACTATTGGAAAAAACTTCTCAAAGTAGAAAAATATACATACAAGTAGTGATCCAAATTTTAGAGTATTTGCCGAGTTGTTCTTCTTCGGCTTCCTGATTGTGTTCAAATTTTCAAACAAGTTCTTCAGCAATACTTCACACAAGTCAATTTTCATGCCTTTCTTAACAATTTTGTATGCTAAGTCCACTGCTGCATAGGGTACACTGTTTTCCCTTGCCGATTGGAAGAAATAGTAACCAATTACTCTAATGGCAAATTTGAGTTCAGGATCAGTGACATTGTTCAACTTCAGACCTCTGTAGTCCGATTCAACTCTAGTCAAACTAATCAATTCCTTCTGTGATATCATTTTATGTGCTCGGGCATGATCATAGATAGGATAACCGATGATCAGATGAATGATTTCTTTAGTGATCTTAAACGGTTGCTCTTGTAGCCACATGAAATCATCATGCACTCGGCTTAGTACAAACTTGACCCACTGGGGTTTGAACACACAGGGATAGGTTAGGGCTTCAGTCAATCCCTTGATTTTGATATGCTCATAGTTGCTATCCATTTTACCATCTGTGCACAATTCATCATATGCATCTTTGATCTCAACATGACCGAGTTCTTCAACATGACATTTTGTGAAGAATCTCACATCCTCAACTAACAAGACTCGATCCGGGATGAGTGAAAAAGCCATTTTTTCATCCAGTGCAGATGCAATTTTGGGAGTCAAAGAGTATTTTAGTGAGGGCTTTTCTACATTTGTGATAACAATGGGGTCTTGGATCTTAGATGCCATTTTGATTTCAGATAAAAAATGACATAGGAACCTTAGGGTTTGAGAACTAAACAAACAACAGACGCTTCACACTCAGCAGATAATAACAGCTTAATGAGTTCGGTAAAACAACTTAGCAATGCAATGAGATTCGATGTAAATACCCTATATTTTGCTTTGAAGATGGTTTGATCGCCTTGATTCGCTCTGCTCTACTTATCGAAAACTTAGTGAATGAAAATGACAGCGAAAAACCTTTTAAGTACTCAAAAATACCTTATCGGGCTCCATGCAAGTTAGGTCAAAGACATTAAATGCACTCGGTTCACTTAACTTTCTTTCCCTTTTTTTTGCGCTTTAATCGAGTAACTAGATTTCCTTCATATACTGACTTGACAGGCTTCCAGAATTCACCGACTTAACAGTTTTCCTGTAAAGTGCTCAAAAAGACTTTGATAGAATTTAAAACTTACTACTACATCTTACTATGCAGATTTTGAATTCAGTACATACTAAAATAGGAACTGTTTAAGATTTAACCTTGTGAGAATGCAGTCCCTTCATACCTTTACCGATTAATTTGGAGTGGGAGCACCTAACTCGGTAGGTAAGGTGCTTTCTTTATTTGACACAATTTCCTTCTTTCTCCAAATCATCTTTAATTTCTCTTTTATTTCCTCAGTGTCTTTTCTAGGTTGATCTCTGCAATCTCCAGCCAAGTGTCCAACTTTGTGACAATGAAAACATGCCATACCAGGATTTCTCCATGATCTTTGGTTATTCATTCCAAACCTTATAAATCAGTTGGCACTTATATGTCCATATCTTCCACAACATTCACACCATATCCTTGTATTGTAATCCCATGGTACTATAGAATATTGTTAGTAAGGATCTGTGTGAGTTTGGTAACCTCTAGTATTTGCTCGGTGTGCAGACCACATGTGGTTCTTTTGCTTAAACCAACACTTCTCAGTACTATGTCCATATCTATTGCAAATTTACAAAACCCTTTGACTTTTGCCTTTTGATAATTGTTAATAGACTTTGTCCTACATTGATTAGATGTGTGACCATATTCATTGCAATTGTAACAATAACCATTGGTCTTAGTGGTATTCGGTTGCTTACCTTTTCTGATTTGACACATGTTGGCAGTATGACCTTGATTTCCACAGTAGTAGAAAATAGGCTTCTTCCTTTTGATGTTATTCCTTTTTCCAGCTTGTTTTGATGATTCTCCTCTCTCGGTAGTGTAGATTCCCTTCTCGGTAGAGTCTTTTCCTTTGTAACTGAGTCCTCCTTATTTGTAGGGTCGTCTTGTGTTCAGTTGCTCATCCAACATCTTTGATGCTTCATAACTCTTCTTCAGTGTTTCCTTGGATTCCTTCTCTATTTCAAGTTCATTGCTCAACCTTGATACTTCAAGTTTCAATGCTTGATTCTCATCATTTTTTAGATTTTCTTGATGTGTATAACCTATTTGATTTGTCAGATTTTGTTGAATACCAATTAGCCTTATGATTTCATCATTCTTATCAAATACTAAGACTTCAAGTTGTTGTTTCTCTCTTTGTAGATCTCTTGCTTTATCCTCGGCTATCCTTAATGGATCTAGATTTTTAGTCATCTGTGTATTGAAATGTTCATGTTCTCTTTTCATTGCTTTTAGTTGATCAGCCAATGCTTTGTTCTTTTCTTTCAACATTCCAATCATTTCTTCAGTTTCTTCAGATATACTGTTCTCAGATGATGTCTCGATTTGTTCCACTAACTCTTGAGAATCCTGCAAGTCATCAGATAATCTTCTCCTTACTTTCAGAGATTTTTGCATTTGCCTTTGCATGTCTGCAATCACTTGATTTGCATTATCCAGCTCTTCTTGTAGATACACAATCTTTCGAGATTATTTATAGCCTTCCATTGATAAGATATTTCTCTTTAGGTAGTTAAACCCTTTTCCAAGATTCAAGCTCTGATACCAATTGTTAGGCCCAATATGGAAAGCTAATGTACTGAGAGGGGAGGGGTGAATCAGTACTTCAAATCCTTTTCTCAACAATATCTTTACTATTATGCATAAACCAAAAACTACTGTAACATAACATAAAGCTAAAACAAATGAGTAACAATCATACATGATTCGCTCCATAACACATATATTTTGGTTACGCAGAAACTCTTGGTTAGAGAGAAAAACTGTGGTGGGGATGGCACCCACAACTTCACTACTACAATAATAAAGAGTGCTCGATTAGAGCTACATTTAGCTATTTCTGATAGCTTACCCTGTTAGGAGTATTAAGATCAGTTAGATCTACCTTACTAAAGAATTTACACAACACTATATAAGTGTAGCACCTGGTTAAAGGATTTACAATTTATAGACTTGGTTAGAGTCTTTTACCCTGTTAAAGGTTTCTCTTACAACTTCAAAATATTACAATAAGAATTTACAAATATCTGCAACTTTACATCTGAAATGTTGTAGCAGATTCTATGTGCTCAAAATAAGATTACCTTGCCTATAGCATACCTCGGTAACTCATAAAGTAACTTGGTAAACCCTTCTGTTTACTCTGTTCCTCGACTGTTCTCTGATAACCTTCTCGGTGACCTTTGTGTCTCTGTAACAGTCATAATACTCTGTGATTTCTCATGTATCACATAAGTCTTGCTTCATACACATATGCACACACATTTCTCACATTCACACCTCTTTCTAACCCTAAATTCATGTTGTATAAATATACTTCTTATGTCGGTGATCTGATTCATTGCTTCGATCTTACAAACATGATTTCTTGAATAAATAACCATGCAAAATATTTCATTGGTTAGATGACCTCAAAATTATACAAAATCTGTATGTGCAATTTCCAATGTGATAACGGTTCTGTGTGCCTTGATCTTGTAACACGTTTTCATATGTGTGTCCAGGTTCAATGAATCTGGTAACACATTTCACTCAGTGTATATCAACTCGGTGTATTATCTTTACTGCTCGGTAGACATGAAATAACACTCGGTAGACAGCTCGGTGTATACTGGGCTTTGTGACTGATTTCCTTCTGTAACTGACTAGGCTGTTCATACTGACTAAATATTTTGGTAGTGGTAACCGACTAGAGTATATAGAATGACTTTGTATATAAAACTAATGGCAATTTGATAAGTAGTAATAGTCTCTTATTCCTATTAGCCAGACCTCTTGCAACAGACCCATGGGAAGGGATGACAGAAAGAGATTTCCATGTCCTTGTAAACATGCCATCCCAATGAGAAAAAGATGTCAGATTTTCTAAATTCTTATGAATATATGACAAGGCCACCTCCGAAATAGAAGCCTCTATCTTGGCTAAGATATCAGAAAGCGAAGCAGATAACTTTCTAAAGATCCTATTGTTTCTTTCTAACCATATGTTCCAAATAATAATTGATGGAGATATGAGCTAGAGGCAGGCATAAAAGGAAGAGGAGAACAAGATAGGCCATGCTCTGAAGTGGGAGAGAAGGTCATAGCCAATAACAAAATACAAACCTAGTTTCTTGAATAGCTATTGCCAGCAACCAAAAGCAAAGTCACAATGAAGGAACAAGTGAGAGAATGATTCCAAATTCTTATTGTACAAAACACAAGGGAAAACAATAGATAAACTCATCCTATCCAGTCTCATCTCAGTAAGAACCCTGTCTTGAACAGCAAGCCAAGCAAATGCTCCAGCCTTTGGGAGGCAAGCTGGATGCCAAAATAATTTATAATGCCAAGAAGAAAGGTCCTTAGCCGACATAAGAGAATTATATCCATCGTTCACTGAGTATTTTCCAGATGTGTTCTTGGTCCAAATAAGCTCATCTTCCCTCTCAGACAAGATGATAATTCTATCTTTGAGGATAGTACAAAAATCTGCTTTCAGGCTAGGACTAATAGATAGAAAATCAATCGATTTCCATTTAGCCACCTTCACATGTCCATTATGCACAACATTAAAATAATCAAATAAGAAAACCCCCCATTTATCCAGAAGAATTGATTTCAAAGGTGACCAATCCCTAATAGAATCCAAAGGACAATGACCATTCCAAGCATCATCCCAAAATCTAATTTTACTACCATTATGCACAACCCAAGAAAGATGTGGCAGCAAGACACTTCTACATTTCCCCATAAAATTCCAAATAGCCGACCCCTGAGGAAGACTCAAGGTACGAAAAATAGACTCCCTAGCTCCATTATAAAGATACTTGGCAAATGTGATCCTAGCCCAAAGGGAATCTAGTTTATCATATAATTTCCATACTACCTTAGCCCCCAAGGCCAAATTCTGATTCTCCAAACTGTGAATTCCAGACCCCCCAAGCTCTTTAGGAAGACAAACCTTGTCCCAGGCTAACAAGGGGATCCTAGATTTTCCATCCTTATTATTATTCCAAAGAAAAGATCTCAGAATATCCTTTAAACTGATAATAGCAGCCTTTGGAGCTTTTAGAATTGACATTAAATAGATTGGCACCGCATTCAACACGGACTTAATCAACACAATTTTCCTAGCCATGGTGAGCCATTTATGGTTCCAAGACAAGATTTTCTTTGAAACCCCTGAAACTAATTTATCCCAAAAACTCACCTTATCCTTTTTAACAAAAAAGGGGATTCCGAGGTAGCTGCAAGGGAAATCCCCAAGTTGGAAACCCCAAAACTTCTGAAGCTTATCCTGGATCAGGGGTGAGTGTTTAAGAAGAAAATCTTAGATTTTTCCTTGTTGACCTTTTGAGCTGAAAATGATACATAATTCCTAACCACTTGATCTATGACTCTAGCCTCTTTCAAGGATGCACTACCAAACAATAGAGTGTCATCAACAAAAAGGCAATGGGAAATCCTCTTATCAAAGTTTTGAATTTTGATACCCTTCCATAATCCGTTCACCTGAGCTGATCTGATTGCCCAACTCAGAGCTTTAGCTAATAATATAAATAAAAAAGGGGAGAGTGGATCCCCTTGCCTCAACCCCCTAGAAGAGTGGAAGAAGCCATAAGGGGACCCATTGACAAGAACCGATAATCTTGCCGAGGAAATACAAGACATGATCCATTTTATCCAAGCCAAAGAAAAACCCAACCTTGACAGAACAACTTTTAACGTATTCCATTCGACCCTATCATAGGCCTTCATCATATCTACTTTAAGGATCATGGCAGGGTATTTTTGAGTTGAAATTGAATGTAAAATCTCATGAGAAACTATAGCCCCTTTAGAAGTTTCCCTATGTGGGACAAAACCTCCTTTCTCAAGGGAAATTATTCTTGGTAAAAGTTTGGCCAATCTCATAGAAATCACTTTGGCAAAGGTATTATAGATGGTGTTACATAAAACTATAGGTCAAAAATCTGCAAAGGTTTTAGGGTCCTCCTTCTTAGGTAAAATAACAATTAAGGTAGTGTTCATCTCTTTAAGGATAGACCTATTTCGCCTAGCTTCCTCAAGAGCCAAAAGGACATCCGGACCCACAAAATCCCAACATTTCTGGAAGATTAAATGAGTGAAACCATCAGACCCAAGTGCCTTATCCAAATTCATAGCAAAAATAGCCCCCTTAACCTCATCTAGTCAGAAAGGAGACATTAGCATTCTATTGTCATCGAGAGAAACAAGAGAGGGAATGTGAGAAGAGATGTTGTTAGAGTCATCGATATTCTCAGATGAAAAAAGATTCTTAAAAAACTTTACCGCTTCCCTAGAAATGTCCCCTTCCTTTGAGAGAATATTCCCCTAAAAATCCTGAATACAAGAGATCCTACTCCTGGCCCTTTTCATTTTAGTGTTAGCTGAAAAAATTTTGTATTCTTATCTCCATCAGCTAACCAAAGCTCCTGGGATTTTTGTCTCCAATATACCTCCTCTCTTGCCAAGATTTCTTCTAATTCACTCCTGAGAGACCTAATTTCATCCAACACCCTAGAACCCATACCATGAAGCATCACATGCCTATTCAAAACCTCTATCATATCTAAGATCCTTTGTTTTTCTTCAAAAATATTCTTGAAATGAAGGGAGTTCCACCCTTTGATATTTTCTTTTTAAAAACTGATCTTCTTGACAATCTGGAACATTCTAGAACCTCTAATGAATGGAGCCTCTCCCCACCATTGTCGTAGGAGGGAAAGAAAAGAAGGATCCCTAAACCACATGGGTTTGAACTTAAAATGCAGTTTATGAGAAGGTCTATCTCTCACAACAGACAGGGAAACCGGGAAATGATCAGACCCAAACAGGGGAAGGATGGAAGAGAAAAACTCAATATCTGATTCGAACCAATTGGAGGAATGTAAAAATCTATCCAATCTTTCCGCAATTTGAGAGAAATTCTTCCTCATGTTTGTCCATGTGAAAAGACCATTATTTGGCTTGCAATCAAAAAGAGACATATCAGAAGTGAATGCATTAAAGTCATCCATAGACTTCTTATTTGGACAAATACCCCCTGATTTTTCTCCTAAATCCAAAATTGCATTAAAATCTCCCCAAAAAATAATAAAGGCATGATTCCTAAGGGGCGATGAAACCCTAATGAGTTCTTGCCAAAGATTGTATTTAGCTGAGATACCTGAGGGGGCATAAATGTTAAACACCCATACTTTAAATCTAGAATATTTGTATGATACTAATGATAACAACCAATTTGGCGGAGTAGCGACCAATTCCACATCAACCACACAATCATTCCATAATAATGCTAGGCCTCCTAATGCCCTAGAGGCCGGGCAAAATAAAAACTTCCACCTCTTCCAAGAAGAAAATATGAACTCAGAATTCTCCAAAGAGAGCTTAGTCTCCTAAAGCATGCCTAAATCCCACTTAACCAAGTTTAACTGAGACTTGATCAAGCGTCTCTTGTTAGGGGCATTTAATCCCCTAACATTCCATGAGATAATCCTCATTTCTCTTGAGTGGAGTTCGACACTCCCCTCTTTTCACTCATGGGAGAAGAACAGTTCTCCCCAAATCTTTTATGTAAGCTTCTCTTGACCGCCACAGATCTAGTAACTGGAGGACTGAGAACACACTTTTTTTTCTTTTTAATGGAGCTCAAGTCATGGCCACTACTTTTCCCATTACCTAAGGACAATGTTGAAGCCTTCTTAAACCCAGGGGAAGCAGACCAAACTTGTTGAATTCCTGCATCTATTTCCAACTGAGTTTTATGGTTTTTTGGAGGTCTACCCCTGCCTGAGGACACAACAGAGATAGGGAAATTCAGCTCAACTTGTGCAATAGAAGAACTAATAGGAATTTTAACAGAAGTTGACCAAGGAGATGGGACCAATTCCTGGGGAACCACCCGATTAGAAGCATCCTGGGTGACATTGATAGGAACCTCAGAGGGATTAAAAGAAGGGGATAGTGGTAAACTCTTATGAATTAAATCTAAGTCATTTCCAATAGAGCGCATAATCTTATCTGAGACCTCTTCCTCCAAAAGATCCATGTTAGACTTGAGAAAATGCTCAACTTGTTGAACCGTGTGTTCATTTGGAGCAATATGTAAAGGAACCTGAGGCATGCCACATTCCCTAGTAGGCTCACTATACGCTAACTCTTTTACTTTCTAAATTAGAGCAGCATCGTCAAGACTAAAGGGGGTAGACACAACCAGAGCAATCACCCCAGTATTTGCAATATTATGAGGAATATCCATATGACCAGCCAACCTTTCTAAAGAACAAAGGGCCTCATCACCTAGATTGTCAACAAGCCCCTCCTTCTGAGTAGGGCAATGATTGGGGCCTTGTAAGGGAGGAAGACATGTCTGGCTAGCTAGATTAGCAATGCCATCTTTAACCTAAATGACAGACTTAGAATTAATAAATCCTTCCAACTCGACCTGATTTAAAGTGTTCACAACACTCTCCAATTTGTCAGTGGAGGTTTTATGTTTAAATTGGATGACATTATTGAGTCCCTCCTTTAACTAGCAATCAAACTCAACTGAGACATGAATTGATTCTTTAATAGGGGCGGTAATTAAGGGAGCATTCAAACCTTCCTTATTATTTATACTAGCTTTTGCATTACGAAAATCCAAGAACAGGGGAGCATCCACGAAAATTAAATTTTAACAGAGATCATTATCCATTTTCACAATAGGTTGTTTCCAAATGCCCTCATTTGATTTGAGATTACATGAAACCGCGCATACAGAAGTAGGGGGAACCAACACGCAAATTTTTACCAGAACCTTCCCTTCCTCAAATATAGATTTAGATGTCAAAAATTTCCCAAAGTTATCCCCTATGGATTTCAGCACTTCTAGATCCATGGATTCAAAGGGAAGCTGAGGCAATCCAAGACAAATCGGTAGAGTTTTAGGTTTGACCCACTCTGGGACAAAAAAGGGTTTCCAAGTGGAAACCCTAAACAAAATATTACCAAGCCAATGATATGAATTCGCAAGAACATCATCCTTAAAATGTGGGGATTCAAAAACCAAAACACAGGAATTTGATGATAACAACTAAAAACAAATTAGTGTAGGCCAACGTTTACACAATTTAGAGTGCAATTTAGACAAATTGGTCTGAGGGCCCCAAAATTACCCTAAGAGAGCCACACCATGTAACTTAGAGGCCCTTTCTGCCACAAAAGAACCATAGAAATCAAAACATAGGCGCGGGAACCATACCTCTTTCGTCGGGGCTATATCAACCATGTTACCTTTTTCTAGACCAGAGAAAGGAAGGGCTTTATTACTCGAGATTGTCACATATTTGCCAGAGATACCAGCGACACCTGCCTATTTGACAGACTCGGATGCCCTTGAAGTAGCATTGACTCCCGCAGCCACCACTTTAGCAAAAGAACGGTTAACAGTACCAGAGAAGCCCAACTGCTTCCCCATGTTATTGTTCCTCCCATTACCATTATGACCTCGACGGTTTAAGCTCCCCATATAATGATGTGAAAAAACTCTTAAAAAGGCCCTGAAAATATTTGGAGACTAGACGAAATCCTCTGTGATGCCTTCCCAAATGCAGAGCCCTGTCTTCCCATAGCCCCTTGGAGAACACCCACTAAGGCACATGTGGCCAATCATCCCATGCCACATCTGCCCAAGCGCCAAACCACCTATTGTTACCTAATTGTAGAGCCATTCGCACTTGATTTTTTTATTTTAGTAGGCTTATGATTTAGTAAAATTTGATTTAATGATTAATTGATTTGTATCAATTATTTATTATTTTATTATCTATTCATTGGTTTATTAATTATTTAATATTTATGTTTAATTGTGGATATGCTTTTATATTTATTTATTAATTAGTTTCTATTTGTAGAAGCCTTTTATTTATTTATTTGTTAGTAGGATTTGATTTATTATTATTATCCCATTTGTATTTGTATTGTTACACTAATATTATTTGGATAATCAAATATATAATAAAGTTACCTACCCTTTGGGGATGGCCCCACAATGCAATGGTATGTTGCGATCCCTATTGATAGGGAGGTTTCATGTTCGAACCCTTATAGGTACTATGCACGCTGAATGATGCACGCTTGTTTCAGTACTTTCGGTGGTCCCCCTTGGCAATTGGTACCCACGTTGTGGTTGGTGTTGATGCCTCTTCTTTCACTGTCCATGCAACACAAATCCTCGTACTACGGTCCCTCTCATGGATTCATTGGTGTTGATGCCTCTTCTTTCGCTGTCCACGCAACACAAAAATCCTCGTGTTGTGGTCCCTCTCATGCCAAAAATTGCCGATGATTCATGATGCCCCCTACTAGTTTAAGGAGCAAAAATTCCTGTGTTGGAGAGATAAGGAGAATTGTAATGGAGTAATAAGGAGATGTTTGGAGAGATAAGGGGCATGGAGTGATAAGGCGAGAGATAGATATAACAAATATATGTAAGTGTGGCATTCATATCATCGAGGAGGTGTTAATACCTCATCATGTAATCCCTCGAGGAGGGGGTCTCCCATTGTGACCCCCACTGGTTTGTAGCTCTAGTTAAAAGTGTTCTTAATAAATAAAAATCACATTACCTATTAAAAAAAAAAGAAGTTACCTACCCTTCTATTTGATTGGTTATTTTTGAATGGGTAAGAGACTAATATTATTAAATAATACCTGCCTCGAAACTATACAAGGTAGGTATAATGTATCATTTCTTTGAATTTTCTGATTGGTAAAAAAATTTCTATAGTTGAGGTTTGATTTTCTATTTATTTGAGTTTTCTGGAATGTTGTCGAGTTATTGTCTTGCAAAATTTTGATTTGCATTTGGAAATTGTTTTGGAGCTTAGATTGAAGATTGGATAGCTTGGTTGCTCGATTGATTTTTCTCTTCGTCAAATATTCCATTGGATTGGATTGCATTTTTCAGGTTGGAGCTCCTGTCTCTTTCTCTACAAATTACATTTTGGAAAAGCTTGTATGCATAGTGCCTATTAAAAGATTGTTTTGGGATTAGGATTTAAGCTAGAGAATTTAATTTGTGTTAAGGAAGAGATTTAGGAAGTTTGGGAATGGTATTTAATTGTTGGATTCCAAGATTCTGGAAATGTGATTGTTGGGAATGTTTTCTTTTCATGTGTCTTTTCTATATGTGTTTCATGCTTCCATATCCCTATGATTTAGATGATTTAATAGCCTTAGAATGGTGTGAGATTTCCCTCTTTATTAATCTTTCTACATCTCCTTTATTACAGTGTTGTATTTGTGAGTTTTGGGTCTCTTGTAGCTTGTTGGGAGTTGTTTTTATTTTCACTATGACTTGCATTTTTGGAAAAAGACCATTTGTGAAGGTCTATAAGTGTGTATGGACTTGGGATAGCTTTAGTGATTCTTCTTTGTAGCTATTTTAGTGTTATTAAGTCTCCCCTTGTTGATGTGCAAATGAGGTGTCAATCTGAGCACTTTTGGAGAGTGCTCTTGGGTCATTTATGAGCTCTTGTGTAGACCTGGGCAAGTGCCCCTTCATCATTTGTCAGTTTCACTTGATTTTATGCAATTTACCCAAATAGCTATTTAATCAACCCAAAATTATGGGTAAACTATCCAAAATGCCATTCTACCTACCAAGGGTGCCAAACTAGAAACCAGGAGCACTAAACTGCTCCGAAGGTGTGGGAATTGGCAGTTTGACTTGTATGAATGATTTTCTAGGATTTGTGCATTTTACAGAGGTATTTTTGGATTTTATTGAGATTCTTTGAGTTCCCTATAGTATTATATGATATTTCATAATAATTTTGTGCTCCGGTAAGAGGTTTAGCCTTACTGTTAAGGAGGTTGCATATATGGTATATTGCTCCAGTAAGAGGGAGAAATTCCTTGTTGTTGAGGTATGATTTTTCAGAGCTCTAGTGGAATGTATATTAACTCATTATTGAGGATTATAAATGGTTTTGTAATGACCTTTAAATCATTTTTATGCTTTAGCTCATTGATTTCTATGCTTTGGTGAAGGCTCTTGCCTTGTTTGTGGCCTTATGTATCTTAATATGTCTAGTAAGTTCTTAGTGATGTTGTGAGTATTTTTATGTCATTTTTGAGCCTTCATTAAGCAATGATTTTATTTTGATGTATTTTATACCCTAAGGTCTTGGCATATGGTAGGGGGGGTTGGCTTTCATTTGATGATCAGGGTCATGTGAGATAGGCTACTTGAAACTTAGACTACCAGGACACATTGGAAGTTTCCTTGATATAAATAAGTGATAACATTAACAATTAATTGATTGGGTTGGGATTCAATTAATAAGATAATAATAATTGGATTGAAGCTATTGAGATAGAAAGATAATCTCCCTTGTTCTCACATAGGTTGAGATGGCTCCACATTTCTATCAGGGATTGGTTTTACCCTTATATTTGAGAGTAGCTTGTATGTATATCAGGAGTATGGATTAATCTTCTATGTGAGGATAGCATGCGTGACTACTATGGGTGTGTATTTACCTTCTTTGTGAGGATAGCACATAGTGACATGTCTATCATGGTTTGGCTTTGTTCCCTTCTATTTGAGGATAACATGTGATGACACTCCACTCCTACATATGACAATGGTCCTTATTCCTTGATTTGTTGTTATGCCTCTAGGAGAGTTTATTGGTTTGTGTTATTTATCCTTGTGAAGTGATTTGGTTATCTTACCCTTTTTTAACCCTTGTGATGTCATGTTGAGTCTCTTGGTTTTTAGGTGTCTGCCTAGGTCTTGAGTGAGAGATGCAACTGTTGGAAAATTGGAGGAAATGATTATGTGTTGCATTGATGTTTTGTCATTAATGGCAACACCGACTATTTTGGTTGTTTATCGATTTTTGGTAGGTTCTAGTAGAGCGGTTGGATTATGATATTGGTTCGATGTGCCCCGATATGCTTTGGTTTGGATTTGTCATTCATGCTGTTCAGATGAGTATCATGCTTAGTTGGTTCAGGATTTGATGACTCAGAAGCTATCATTTTCTCTAGTAAGCCTTTTGGTCACCGGTAAGGATTTTACCGGTAGAGCTTTGTTGAAGATATTTTGATGCACTTGATAAGTGGTGTTGGTGAGGCTTCTAGATATCTTTTGGGATGTTGTTGGTTGTCTTATTTGTGTTCCTATTGATTGGTGGTGTTGCATTTAGGACCGAATCTAATGCTATCTTATTCTGCTAGGTTATGGACCAGTTTATGTAACATGTTGGTGGATGATCCCGATGTGTTACTGGTTGGATATATTGATTGGATTATGTTGTTTTGGTCTTAGGCCGACTTGGTTGATCATTGGATTGTGAGCTTATGTTATGAATTTATTATATTATCTTTTAGGAGGCTGACCTAACTGTTTAGGTCCCGGGTTGGTATAAATATGATGTAAGATCTCTTTGTAGATCATGGGTCTATGGTTTTAGGGGTTATGCAATTATATGTGTGAAAATAAGGTTGTAATAATATATAGAGGCTTTGGTCAATCATAGGTGATCAAATTAGGTTGGTGAAAGAGGTTTAAGACCTCTGACACTGAGCTTAACCAGAACTATACTTAGGCATAGGAGATGCTATTCTTGCAGTTCACTCTTCTTTTTGGATTATAGTCTGGATTTATTTTGTTGTTAGTGAGGCTCCTTTTGTGATGAGAAATACGCTCTAGGCTATTGGCCTTCCTGCATGTGCAAGCCCCTCTTTTGTAATCACATACTGCAGAAGTATTATCTGACTGTGGGTAGGCTTCCCATCGTCATTTTTCCCTTTACCAGGGTTTCCACATACAAATATTGGTGTTATCTTTTGTGTATGGTTGGTAAATATTCTCTGGCTTATATTTGTGCTTAACTATTATATCTTCTATTTCGGCATTTGGTTTATGTATTCCAGTAATAAGGTTTTAATGCTTAAAGTTCTATAATCTATCAACAACTGATTCACCCCCCTTTCAGTTGTCCACCGATTATCTGAGCTATCTAATAATTGGTATCAAAGCTTGGTCCTCTCTGCAGAAGCTTAACCACTTGAGGAAGATCCTATGGCATCTAATAGTTCAAGTTCATCTACAACTATTTTCTGGAGAGAAATTCCCAGGCTTGATGGAACAAATTACAGAGTATGGAAGATTGAGATGGAGACTCATATAAGATTTCTTGGTAAGGATATTTAGGAGATCACTAAGAAAGGATATACACCTCATAATATGGCATCTAGAAATCCTCCTCCGGCAATCTTGGCTAAGGATATTGAAAATGATTGTAGATCTAGAGAAGCCCTTTTGTGTGTGCTTTCTGATCAGCAAGTTATGAGACTAACTGACAAATCAACTGCAAAGGCTATATGGGATAAATTGGAGACTCTGAATGAAGGTGACCCTACTGTTAAAATTGCTAAACTTGATGGTTACCAGGTGAGATATGAGAACTTGAAGATGGAAGAAGATGAAAGGATTACTGCTTTTATGGAGAGAGTTAATGAAATTGTTCTGGGAATTCAATGTTGTGGTTCATTTGGAAACATTGAATGAAGGAGATTCCATAGTCAAAATTGTAAAACTTGAAAGCTTTCGGGTCAGGTATGAAGATCTGAAAATGGAAGAAGTGTGAAAGGAAAATAGCAGACCTAATGTGTGAACTATTAGGATAAGGGTTTATGTATATTGCAGAGCTTAAATCGGTACTGAATCTGGCATAGTAGATGTTGATCTGAAGCAGTACAAGACATTGGATTTGTATAATCCAATTTTGTAAGTCAGTGTGACTTCTTTTGTAACTAAGCAGTGAGCTCTGGGCACTTGGCCTTCCTGCATGTGCAGGCCCCTATTGTAAACAGTAATATTCCCTTATTGGCCAATAAGCGAATATTGTGGGTCACAAATCCCACCGAGATTTTTCCCACACTGGGTTTTCGAATATTGTGCTTTTCATGTTGTGGTTGTTGTTCTTATTTGCTGCATTATTTCTGGTTTACCGGTACATAGTTTTAATATGTTTTTCATGTTATAAGTTAAGAAAATTATCTAACGGGTAAGATAGCAATTCACCCCCCCCCCCTCTCAGTATCTTTGGGAATCCTAACAATACTTACTGCAGAAGAATTATCTGACTATGGGTAGGTGTGTGTGTGTGAAAAAGGGTCTGTAGCTGCAAGCACAACACTTCAATTAAGTCATTACATGTATGGTTAGTAAATAAATAATCAATAAATAATAAACCATAACAAAGCAACTAATTGCCTTCTAAAAGATCTGAGTATAAGATTGCTCTCATATTTTTTATAAGCAATACCAGTGACTAGACTACACCAAGATGAAGGATTTAATCTATATGATATTAACTATATGGATGCAAAATGGATGAATAATTCAAGCAATAACGAATTCAAGCAATAATGAATAAACTAAATATGGATGCAAATTATAATGAATGCAAAATGATCTAGAAAAAAGCACAATGATCTTCAATGACTCCAGAGCGAAATTAGCATGATAATAATCTCTAAGAGTGTTCTCAAAAATCTCTGGGGTGAATTGGAATGAGAGTTGAAGGCTGAATTTATAGAGAATTCTCAAGAGAGATGATGAAACAAAGCTCAATTTAGTTAACCTTGAGATAGATTCCAATTATAGTTTAATTGAAATGCATTAGAAATAATATTAAATTAATTCCATGCATTTGTGATAAAAATAGACAATTCTTTTATTTATTTAAAAAAAGAGTTTTTAATGCAACTTAACTTGTTTTTCTGAAAAGCTTTGAATTCTAATTTTAAAGAATAATTCAATAATTCAATTTAATTGATTTTCTGATTTCAAGTTCTAAATTTAGAAAAAGAAATAATATCTCAAGTTTGATTTCTCTCTCAATTCAATTCTTTTATTTTATTTTCAATTCAACTCTTGCTTTGTAATTAATTTCTTTTTGCATGATTAAATGGCAAATTTATTAATTAATTAAATATGCAAGGATAATTAATAAATTAAATAGGATAATTGATCAAAATGATATTCTCAGAAATGATTCAATTAATTAAATAAATATTTAATTAATATTGAGTAATTGATTTGTCATGTGATATCTATTGATTAAAGAATTAATAATGTACCCAAGGTTGATTTAATTTCCTTTGGTTAGGACCTTGGTGATGTTGTCAAGATTAGGGGCCCATGGTTTAGATGACCATTTTTAGGGTATTACATTTGCCTCTCTTTGAATTAATGTGCGAGCAACGCGTTGGTTCAAAGAATATGTGATGTCTAGGAGATCTAGTTATGAACTTGATTGATCACGAACCAGATGAAGAGCAAGGTGTTTAGCTTGATTCAAATTGATGAAGCTGAATGAAGTCTGATTAAAGCTATACCGATCCCGAACTTGATTGAACTGAGGAATGATAGAAAACAAAAGATACCGAACTTGAACTTGATTGATCAAGAAGCGGATCTTACTGATCTAGAACTTGATTGATCTAGACACAACGAGCGAAGATAAAAATTGATCTTGAACTTTATTGATCAAGATACGATGAGTGAAAAATAAACTATCTAGCTTGATTCAAAGTGATGAAACTAAACACCTACTTAGATTTAGCGTGTGATCAAAGATACTCTTTAAACTTTTGATTATGTTTAAATGAATAATCAGCTTGATGAAAAGTAATGAAACTGATTAACGTTAAGAGATTGATTCAGATGAAGACAAATATCAGCTTGATTTGAAGCGATGAAACTGATATGCCCCTAGTGATTGATTTGATTGAGATGATCGAGAGATCTCAACTTGATGTGAAGCGATGAAGCTGAGATGCCCCTTAGCAATAAGAATTGATTTTCTTTAGTTGAAAGGATTTTTTCTCAACTTTTGATAAAGATTAAAAACAAATTTCTCGACAAGTGAGATGTGAGGTCATAAGGTTGTGAGTATGCCCCCTCAGGAACGAAATCAAAAGATAACGAGGGTACATTATAGGCAATTGTTGACGATGATAAGTTATTTGGGCACAAATTGATCTTGAGGAATTTTTGAAAATTTGGCGTTAATTGATTTTGAATTGAGCACAAAGTTGTTGTGTAGAATAAAATTGAGATTCAGCGTTGATTCATGAGAAATTGAGTGCAATTTGAAGAAAGAATGAGCATTTGATGAAAAGCGCTAAGTGGTCCAAATTTTGAAATTGGCTAGTAAAATGATCTCGAATTTTGATTTCGATCCCAAAAATGGAATCAAAATGGGAAATTAGCTAAGGGTACAATTTTCATGTCCATCGGAGCAAGTTGAAAAATTAGGTTTTTGGCTATATATAGGACAAAAGTGTCATTTTCAAATTATTTTAACCCTCCAAGTTTGAAAATTCAAAAAGCCTTCTGCAAAGAAAATGGTGGTCCCTACTCATGAGCATCGATTTGAGCACTAGAGATGACATAATCAACCTTGAAACTATGAGCCAGCGGTAAGTGGTCAATCTTAAGCCTCTTTATGTTCACAATTTTGAATTTTTTTGTTCATTTTTCAAGTTTTTTGCATGTTTGAAGTTGGGTTTCACGTTTTGTCATGCGAGACAGGATCTTGTCTCATACGACAAACTGTTGAATTATCTTTTATCATTTGAGACCATTAGATTTGACATTCGGACCCTACCCGTGTATCGTAGGACATGATTGTAAAAAGACCATTTTGTCATGCAGGGTCTTATATTTTGTCATATAGGGATGTTTTGTCGTACAAAGGTCAATCCTGACTTGTACAAGATGTTGCCCTTCTATGTTTTGTTGTTCAGGAAACAATGGGCATTTTTGAAGATCTAAACTTGAAATTTTGATTTTGCACTTGACTTAGTTAGATTTGCGTGATGTTTTATTTCTCTTGTAGGCTCATTTGGAATATTTTCTGATGCTTCATTGTTAGGTTTTTGCAGGTTCGATTACCTCCTGTACTTTTCAGATGCATGTATCCTCCCACCATGGCATTAGTACAACATCTATAAGAGGTTGATCAAGCTCATATTGATTTGTGCAGTTTGACTCATCTTCTTGGTTTACCAAATATCTGTGTGGATCACGGTATGCTCACAGCATTGGTTGAGTGTTTCCATTCAGAGCATAACACGTTTCATTTGCCAATGGGGGAGATGACCATCACTCCCGAGGATGTATATAGGATCCTTCATATCCCTTTTTCTAGGGATAAGGTGGATTATGACATAGCATTGTTACTTGGATTACAGGCAGTTAGGCATGTATTCAAGGATCCAGACATTTTGACCCATTCCATTAGTTGGGACATTATGATGAGAAGATACAATGAGGAGTTTCCTCTGGCGTGTGTTCTAGCAGGATTTATCAGTTGTTTTTTGATGCTAGATAGAGGACAATAGGGTTTCCAGTGTGGATGGGGTAGGATGCTGGAGAGATTGATGGAGACCCCTTAGAGGCTTGGCAGGGGTTCTTGTATATTGGCCCACATGTATCGCGAGATGCATGAGATTATATATAGGGATGGTAGGAGCATGGTTGCAGGTGTATTTATTTTATAGGTTTGGGCTTGGGAGCACCTCCCAGTTTGTCGGCCTATAGTAGATGATAGTAGAGAGCTTGGGCAACCGATTATATATAGGTATGTCGGTTATGTCACACAACCCCATCTAGGCAAGACCAATTTTTGGCGGTGGCAGCTTGATGACTTGATAGCCGTAGTATGGAGATCGTACAGGGGCTTAGAGCCATGGGATGACTGGCGATTGGTATGCAAGGACCTTTTTGTTACTCACCCTCTTATTGGCAGATTGAAGATGATAGTGGAGCGGTTTGTAGTGTCATGGGTGATGAGGCAGTATGGCTGGCCTTTGGGGCTATCATAGGAGTATACAGTGTATGCCCAATATGCTAATGAGGAGAGGTGGGGATGGTCACTAAGGTTATCCTATGCCTTGTCCATGCAGGAGCTGACTGGTCTACAATGACTAAGATGGGACTACTTAGATGATATTGCAGATGTGGGGGTATTGCCCCAGTATAGTAATTTTTTTTAGTAGCATCCATTCCCTCGATTCATAGATCTAGCCGAGCAAGTGCCTTGCATTGAGGAGATTGAGGATGATTCCCTCACACCAGGATAGGGTCAGGGCTAGGGAAAAAGATAGGGACAAGGATAGAGAGCTAAGGATCAGAGGCAGGCAGGTGGCGATCCTAGTGCTAGCAACAATAGGGTTCAAGCTGGGGTTGGACAACAGAGGGGTGAGGGTAGATCCCTAGGGCATGTAGGAGTGAGATTGGACAGATCTGAGGAGGAGCGAGAAGCTTTGAGACAAGTTCGGTAGTGGTGTGAGGAGCAGGGTGAAGTTGGAGGTGGAGATGGGGGTGGAGAGCCTAGGAGAGAGCAGGGGACTGACACAAGATGGTCGAAGAGAGCACGTCTTGCAGAGCTGCAGTGATAGTTGACAGTGGCTCAAACTCAGCTGGCAGAGCGAGACCGACAACTTGCAGATCTTAGGGTTGAGCACAATCACCAGATCTCATAGATGAGAGTAGAGATAGAGGCCTTGCGACAAGAGGTCCTTCTCCAGACTAGTAGGGCAGCCTACTATGTTGCAACATATAGCGTCACAGTTCTAGTTGCGCAGCAAGTCATTCCCTACTCACAGTATATGGCACAGTCAGAGGGAGCTTGGGCACCTTGTTAGGATTCTGGTTATCAGGCTCCTCCTCCTCCACCAGGCAATGAGGGAGAGGCCAAGAGCTAGAGATTCTTTTTGTAGCCTGGATATTTTTTGTAGACACACCCATTTTTTTGTAGCCTATACGATTCTTGCTCCGATGGGAGTTTGTATATGTCATTCAACATCATTTTGTACTCCTAGACTTTATATGATATATATATATATGAGATCCAATTTGACTTCATTGTACTTGCGTTGATTCGTTTATGAGATGTCTTTTATATGCTTTATTCTATATGTATGCATTTCTTTTCAGTATGTAATGCAAATGATTATGGATGTCTATTTTTGTTTCTTTTCATATGCAAATAAATGAATGTGTAATGAGTAATATGAAATGCAATGTTTCATTTTCTATGCAATAAGATGAATGCAGATGAGTGAATAATGAAATGTATGAATCTATATATAAAATGTTTATGTATACAGATAAACATCTCAAAACACAAGTACTCGATCGAAGAAATGATGATAAATAGACCACTTAGTGTAAGAAATGTTGATGCTTTCACCTCTCATACAATTAAGAGATCATTATTATCACACCAAAATCACTCTAAATTCACAAAAATGTAGAACGATATGCAAAATGATATGCAAAAACCTAAACTTAGTCACTGGATTTAAAATGCATAAGATTCTTCACCGAGCATAATGAACACAACAGGCAGGTTAGAGTTCCTTTCTTTTTCAATGTGCAATATTTATTATCTTGTCCGCAATGACCCTTTTTTCATTCATATCCTTGGACAGATTTTGCAAGGACCCAAATTGCATCATAAAGAAATTCCCTCAAAACAAACAAAGAAATGATGTGGACCTCCCTGTAGCATACAAATAAGCGGAGTCGAGGTATGTGAAGCGATTTCACCTTGATGTGAAGGCTCTTATCATAGACACCCAGCTAATTTAGATGTTTCTAGATCATTGGGATCATTCCTACAAGTAGAAAACAAAGAAAATATTATGCCCCCAATCCTTTCTCCTCTTAGTCACAATAGACTTCCTCGAGTTACTCAGAGGGATAATAATTGAAAACCAATATAAAAGACAACATACAAAGAAAATTTTCATTCATAGCTCAAACTCTTTAGTGATTGTTTTCCATTATGTTGTTTTCCTTGTTTACTCAGTGATAAAACTCTTTGGTAGTTAGGAGACAGGTAACTAACTTTGAGTGGATGACCAGGTTTCACTAACAGAAAGATGACTTGGTTGACACTGCTTAGGATATGTAATGTGCTCAGTCGATTAACCTAAGATTAGGACGTTGATCATTTTTAAGTCATGAAGGTTCCAACGATCCAGGATGTCACAAAAGTGACTGAAATATATGTAAAGCGAAAGCATAGATGCAACACTTCAGTACAGGAGATAAGATGAACTTGGATAAAATCCAGTAGCCATACTGATCGATGTCATTATTTTGATTTGATAATTGATAGGAATGTCTAGTTTCAAAGAGTAAGTACCACGTATAAGACCGATCTGTTTGGTTTCGAGTGTACCCTTCTTTGTATAAGACATGTTGATGTTTGATAGAGTTTGATAGATTGATTAACAAGACATGCGATAAGTTTGATTGCTGACCTTGAGAGTTCATCTGATGTTGATTTGATTTGAAGGATAGTCTATGCTTTCTTGCTTCATTTTTTTCAGTTTTTTTTTTATTCATTTTGTGAGTTTTTTATTTTTAGGATTTTGTCCAAGACATTTTATGATTTTTAGGAGTTTGTTCAGGACCTTTTATGATTTTTATGATTTTTTCTCAGCTATGCCCCCAGTATGCAAACCTATATGACATGATGATTTGAAAAATGCATGTGGAGACAATGATTTTTGATATGACCTATGTTAATGCAATGTGCATGATGAAGGTGCATTTCCTATTCGAACAAGGATGACCATGTTTGTTTAGCACTTTGTAATACACCAATTCAATTGGAGGTACAAAAAATTTCATAGATAAGCAGTCAATCGATCCTTAAAGTCCCTTGGAACATCCAAATCGACACACTTAGTGACTAGGATTTACAAATGGAGATGAAAAAAATTCCCCATAGATTCTTGAAACTTTGATCTTCTTTTGCCCATGTGAGTGCAAATGAGTTAATTCCCTCTCTTGTGTTCACTAAAGATCCTTAGCATCCTATATGACTAGCTATATGGATTATTCTAACTTCAAAAGCATCCCGAATAGAGCCTCACTGCCAGTAAGTCTTGATAGCTCCGACGAGGTTATAGACTGTAATTTCTTGAATATTTCTCCATTGCCAGTAGGCACTCATAGCCCTGATGGAGTTACTCGCATGGTCCCATAGTCAAGCTTTTTGTCGCACTTTGTATGCATGATATTTCAGTTATATATCATTTCTCTTTTGCCTTAAGAATATTTGGCATAGCATTTTTCTTTTCTTTTTTTCATTTTTATTTTTTTATTTTTTTATTTTTATTTTATTTTTTTCAAGACTTTTTTCAATTTTTAGGATTCCTTCAGGACTTTTTTTAGCTGTACATGTTGATGGCACAGAGAATGCTAAGCGAATAATTTCTTCAAGTGGATGGTGTTAATCAGTTCAGGGAGTTGTTCTCCTTCCAAATTTGAGAGTTGATAAGAACTAGAGCCAAATACAATAGTAACAATGTAAGGACCCAACCAGTTGGGTTCAAACTTCCCTTTGTTGTCTTGAAACTACTAATTTTTAGGATTTTCTCTCAGAACTAGGTCACCAACCTGAAATTCTCTTTGTCTAACTTTCTTGTTATATCCTCTGGACATTCTCTTCTGATACACTCTGAGATGATCAAACGCCACTTGTCGACAATCATCCAACAATTCGAGTTCTTGCAATCTAGATATTATATGATCTTCATCAGTAACAAGACTTTGTAAGGAAACTCTTAGAGATGGTATTTCTACTTTAAAAGGTAGTACTTCTTCGGAACCATACACCAAAGAGAAAGGTGTAGCCCCAATAGGTGTTCTGATACTTTTTCTGTAAGCCCATAGTGCAGGGTTGAGTTGTAGATGCCAATCCTTCCCAGATTTGTTCACTGTTCTGTGCAAGATAGTCAATAGGTTTTTGTTAGATGCCTCAACTTGTCCATTACCTTGAGGGTAATATACTGATGAATACTATTGTTTTATTTTGAATTTCTCATAGAGCTCGTCCAGAACTTTATTCTTGAACTATCCTCCATTATCAGTCACGATGGATGAAGGTATCCCATACCTGCAGATGATATAGTTTAGGATGAACAAGGCGACTTGTTTACCAGTTGCTTTGATGAGTGGAACCGCTTCTACCCACTTGGTGAAATACTCAGTGGCACTTGTGATAAATTTATGTCCATTAGATGATGTAGGATATATCTCACCAATGAGATCAAAGGCCCATTGCTGAAAAGGCCAATGTGTAGTGAAGGGTATAAGATCCCTTGCTGGAGCATGTATGAGATTTCCGTGTAGCTAACATTTTTCACAGGTTTTAGCAAATTAATAGCATCTTTCTCCATGTCTTTCCAGTAGTATCCAGTTCGTAATAGTTTCCAAGCTAAAGTAAGACCATTCGAATGAGATCCACAAATACCTTCATGAACTTCCGATAACACATGGTCTAAATAGATAATTAGCAATGTACCGTCCAAACCTCATCTAAATAGATCATTAGCAATGATAACATACCATGAAGCATTTCGAGTTAGGTTCCTTTTCTCATTACGAGTAAGGTTTTCAGGGATTATTTGGTGTCGTAAATAAGAGTAGATGTGATTGTATCAGGATGAGTCATGTCCAATAATAGAACAGACTATTTGGGTCTCAAGAGAATCATAGGCTGGGTAATGTAACTCTTCCACAAGGAATTCAAAGTGAAAATTGGACTCATGTAACTCAGGTATAGATGCCAAGGTGGCCATAGCATCTGCTACTCTGTTTGCGGATCTAGGAATATGTTGGAATGATACAAAAGCAAAATACTTCTTAAGATCATCAACCATTCTCTTATAAGGCATTAGTTTGTCATCTCGAGTCTGATATGTATCATTGATTTGATTTATGATTAGCTGAGAATCTCTATAGATGTGTAATTCCGCAACCTTCCATTCAATAGCTAGCTTGATCTTGTTCACCAGAGCCTCATATTCTAAAATATTATTTGTGCAAGGGAATATAATCTTATAAGACTTTGGGATTTAATACTTATGAGGAGTAATAAACAATATTCCAGCATTGAAACCATTTTGAGTAAAAGACCCATCGAAGAACATCTTCTAGGGTTGTTGAGTAAGATGCATTATTGATTCATCTGGAAACTCTATATGCAGCGGTTGAGTGTCCTCAAGGGGAGCTTCAACAAGTTGATTAGAAATTACCTATCCTTTTATGGCTTTGCGTTCCACATATTCAATGTCAAACTCTATAAGGATCATGAGCCATTTTGCCAATCTTCCTATTAGTGTTGCTTTGTTGAGTAGATATTTGAGCGGATCAATTTTAGCCACCAGCTTGACTAAATGTGCCAACATGGAGTCTCTCAATTTTTGTGATGCAAAAACTAATGCCAAGCATTCGTTTTCTATTATAGTGTAGTTCATTTCATAAGACACCAATGTCATGCTGATGTAATAAATAGCTCGCTCCTTTTTGTTGTCATCTTGTTGTGCCAGAAGTACCCCCAGTGATGAATCAATTGCTGATATGTATAAGATCAATGGTTTACCCTGAATCGATGGCATCAATATTGGTGGATTGGAGAGGTACTCTTTGATCTGTTGAAGGTGTTGTTCACATTCTTGATCCCAATTGTATATTACTCCTTTCCTCAATACTTTTTTGAAAGGTTGAGCTTTGTTTGCTAGCTGAGAAATGAAGCGTCTGATGGATTGGAGATGTCCCTGTAGACTTCTCATTTGACTGATGTTCTTCAGAGGCAACATTTCCATTATGGCTTGGACCTTCTCAGGATCAACCTCAATTCCCTTCTTTGAAATGATGTAGCCAAGTATTTTACCAGATGTTACTTCGAATGCACACTTCTTTGGATTTAACCGGAGTTTAAACTTTTCCATTCTATCTAGTATAGGGCCTAGCTCTTGAATATGCGTTGATCTCTTCATAGTCTTCACTAAGGTGTCATTAACATAATCTTCCATATTCTTATGCATCATATCATGAAATATAGTAGTTACTGCTCTTTGATAGGTTGCTCCTGCATTCTTTAGCCCAAATGGCATGACGTTCTAGCAAAAGGTTCCCCATGCACAGGTGAAAGTTGTCTTTTCTTGATCTCCAGGAACTATTTTGATTTGATTATAGCCAAAGAATCCATCCATTCATGATTACATCTCATATCCAACAGTCATGTCTACTATCATATCAATGTTTGGTAATGGAAAGTCATCCTTCAGACAAGCTTTGTTGAGATCTCTGAAGTATGTGCAAACTCTGATAGATTTGTCTGCCTTTGACATAGATACTATGTTTGAAATCCATTCAGCATAATCTATAGCTCTAATGAATCCAGCTTTTAATAGTTTTTCTAGCTCAACTTTGACCAGCAGTGCCACATGTGGGTGCATCTTACGGAGTTTTTGTTTGATTGGTTTAACTCCCAGTGTTATAGAAAGATGGTGCATGATGAGATCAGGATCCAAGCTTGGCATATTAGAGTATGTCCATGCAAAGTTTATTTTCTTTTCTGAGAACAAATGAGTGAAATCTTTCAATTCTTCTACTGATAGTGATTGATCTACATGAATGATGTGTGGTGTCTCTTGACTCCCAATGTTCACTAGCTGAGTTGGCTCGATCAATATGGAGGACCTTTCTTGGAAATGACTTGGCAATACATCAAGTATCTCACCTTCAGGCACCTTAGAGAGGTTTTCACATTTAGGTACATCCTTTATTTTCTCTTTTTTAGATTCTGACACTGCCACTATGTGGTTTTCGCCATCAGATCTTTTATTTTTATTTTTCTTGTTTTTGCAGACTAAGATACTTGATATCCACTTCAGTCATTTTTTCACTTTGTGCGCTAGTGGAAGAGTACATGGGTTCAACTGTATTGAGATAATAGGCTAATGTATAGTCAATGGCAAAAGTAGCTATATTCATGGGCTGGTTCTGTAAAGTACAGTCAATTAGTTCTGGATGTGGTAAGGATAAATGTTGGACAGGTTCGAGAGCGTTCACAGTATTATCATCACAACTATGGATCAAAAAGTTGAGTTCCAGAAGGATACCTTGCGTAAGTGTCTTGAGACTAGGAAGAGTCAGAACATGATTATTAAAGTTCACGTTAATATTTAGTTGACCTAATCCAATAGACATACTTGTAGCGTCGTTCCCTATGCCAGATTGGAAGTCATATCATGGTTTAACAATGATAAGATTAGTAGACAGATTTTCATTGTTTGTATCAGATGATTTAGAATTTGAGGCTGAGTAGATATTGTCCTGAATAGGACTTTTTTCTGAGTCATCAGAGTCATCGGATGAAGTTTTTGAGTCTTCTTCAAGTGATTTAGTAAGTGTATGTATGGTATCAACACCAACATCTTTAATGCTGCAAATTCCTTCATGCTGTGGTTCATTTGTCATTTGTATCTGTCACACTTGTTGACATGATCTTGTTGTTTCTGTGATTTGTTGTCGTCTACTCCATTCAGCTTCCTCTGGATTGATAACTGGTTCTCGTTATGTATCTTCTAACTCTTCTTGTGTAGTGCTATACCTGATTTGTTCTGTTTTAGCATAGGAGTCCATAGATGAAAAGCTTTCTAGTACTCTTCCTTCCTTCAGTCCTTGTTCATAATTTGCTTGTCTCTTTTGTCTAATTTCTTGTATTTCCTTCTCTTGTTTTATGCTTATCAACTCTTGAGTATCATCTATGACACCGCTAGACTCTTCTGGAGTTTTTGTAGTAGATGTATCTGAGAGGTAGTCATGACCCCATTCATACTCATTTGAGTCAGTTTCTAAATCATCTACTTTCTACCTACCAGTATATGTGACTGGAACTTTTAGTGGTGCAAACAATTCTCTGATTCTTACTACTTCATCTCTTATATCCCCAGGGACCTCAACTTCTTGTATTATTGTAACTGACACCATCGAAGCTTGAACACTGACTATTTCTTCTTTCTTGACTGTTGATTCCTCTTTCTCTTTTCCACACTCTTCTTTTATCTGTTGAGCATCTGCTTCCTGTAATGTTGAAGGCGATATCCTTTTCTGCCACTTAGACTTAGAAACATGTTTTTGATCTGATGTATTTTTTCAGATTGTACCCGAGTCCAGCCTTATCATTTGTGGACTTTGTTTGCAGCTGAATTGGTTCAATAATACCCTCTTGATGTTTACCCAGGGGACCGGTACTTGAATATCCCATGCGTTGAATCATCTTGTAGCCAGGACCATATTGGTTAGAGGAAATCTCACAATGTCAGACCTCCTTGTTTTGACTATCTTCCATAAAGAGCCAGTTAAGAACATCATCTTCTTCCATTTCATCCTTTAGGGAGGTAGAGGACTGTACAAAGAGACCATCATATATGGTATTCGGAGCTGAAGTTTTTGTTCTCATAGCCTTTGATGGTTTGCCCAACTGTTTTGGTGATGAAGGGAGAGAAACTAATGAAAGTACCGGTTCTATCTTGTAGCCATCCATACCGATATTTGTAATCTTCAATTTATTTTCTAAGTCTTTTGTCAGCGTTTCTGGATCTTCATTTGTAGAGGTTTCCCTATTATGAGGCACAAAAGTATCTGCACCTTTTGTCAATGCATTATAGATGACATTCGTATCAGCAAGAATACTGACTTCTGATCCATTATAAGGAAACTTTAAGCATTGATGGTATGTTGATGGAACTGCCTTCATTTCATGAATCCACGACCTGCCCAGTAAGATATTATATGACAGAGGAATATCAAGTACCTAGAAAAGGACATCTCTTTCTACAAGTCCCACTCTGATAGGTAGTGATATGAGACCTTTAGAGGTCCTTTCTTCTTCATCATAGGCTTTTATTGTTATTTTCTTGTCGAGATCAATGACATTTTTAGAGAATCCTAGTTGTGTAAGTAGACTATAAGTATAGATATTCAACCCCGCACCTCCATCTATCAAAACATGTTTGACTCTATGTTTATGGATCATGGCTTCAATATGCAATGGCTGGTTATGTGGATGATTTAGCGAGTTGTCATCTTCTTTAGAGAAGGTCAGATAGTGAGGTGAAGTCAGATGACCCACCATAGACTGAAACCGATCAATGTCTAAATCTTTTTGAATGTTCATGGTGAGCAATTCTTTGTCTAGGATATCTTTGTGAGCAGATGAGAGATTTAGCAATTCAAAAATTAAGATTTGAGCATTTGTCCTCTTCAACTGTTCAACAACGCTATATCCAGAAGATGATGATGAAGTCAACCTTTTAAATTTATCCAAGGTTGATTCTTTTTGTTTGTTTGATTGGGCTGGTGGGTTTGATGTTGCTTGATCTGGGTTGGAAGAACTAGCTCCTTGAAGAGTGAATTTATTCTGAGAATGGGTCAAAGCTCTTGCATATCATGATTCATTCGGTTTATCTTGGACTATAAGAACATTGCAATATTCTGATTGGGAAGGCTCAATCATGTTAATGATGTTGTCATTGCTGGTATAAGTATAATTTACTTTGGCACCTCCTTTGGTCTTTGAGGAATCACCTTGCTCTTAAATAGGTAAAGGGTCCATAAATGCTTTATGATCAGCATTGGTTGGATTATTCCCAACAACAACTTTACCAGCATCTATGAGATCTTGAATCTCATGTTTTAGCTTCATGCAATTTTTTATATTATGATCTTTATTCTGATGGAAGTCATAGTATTCATTTTCTCTCCACCATCTTGGTTTGACTTCTAGATCATATGGTCTAGAGTTATCTGGTAGCGTTATCAAGTTGTTTGCCAATAGTGTTTTGAAAGTGGATTGATATGATTCTTCGAGAGGAGTAAAATCACGCTTAGGTTTGGAAAGCCAAGGCTTTTCTTTCAACCATTCTTTTGTTTTCTTTGGTGGATTTTTTGTTGCAGCCTCAGCAACTTTAAGTGCTTGTGTACCACTAGCCAAGTTGAATATTGTGGGCTTTGAGTTAGGTTTAATAGTATCTACTACTCCATCATTAACAACATTCTTGTTGTTGTCTTTGCCAAATTTCCAATACTTGTTCTTCTCTTTAGAGCTAGATCCTGGTTGTGTTTATTTCCAAGGTGGGATATCTCCCTTCTTTATGAGCACATCTTCCATTCAAATGACATTATCTACCATTTTGCTAAATGATGGGTGTACTTGCATTTGTATACTATACTTCAATTCGGGGACCAAGTTATTGACAAATATATCCATTATCTCAGAGTCTGGGATATGTCGAGAATACCTAGAGAACATCTTTCTCCAACATTGGAGGAAAGTAAGAAGAGGCTCCCATGTTTTCTATTTAGTATTGCAAAGCTCGATCATAGTCACAAGATGTCGAATGTTGTATGAGTATTATTGTAAAAATAGTTGGATTAGTTCTTCAAATGTTTTTATTCCTTTGGGTAGACTTGAGAACCATTCCATTGCTTGACCCCCTAAACTCCTTGGGAAAAGGTGCATGAGGTATGTTTGATCATGCATGAACTCCATACAGGCAACACAAAATTCCCTGACATGATCTTGAGGATCTAAGGTACCATCATATTTGTCAAATTTTGGGATCTCAACTCATGAAGGAAATGGAGGCATGTACAAATTTTTGTCGAATGGAAAGGGACATATTGTTTCCAGAGAATATTGTTTTGGGGACTTATCCTTATTCTTTAGTTTTGTGACCTCCATTTGTAAGGCTTGTAATTTTTTGTGTACCATGAGTATAGGTGATTCTTCCTTTTTAGTAACAAGTGTCTGAACATCATATCTAGTAGGAAGTTTGGCACCTTGATTTGCTAGTTCTAAGAAATAGTCTTCCTTCTCTCGAGCCAAGATAGCTTTCATCATTTTTCTAAAGTCTTTGTCCTTTTGACATTCAAAAATATCTTTTTCTGGAGGTTTTGTGTCTTCTTCAACTTCACTTGATGAGGAATCATTGTAGGTTTTGTGAACATTATAGTTGTCTTTGTCATTGTATTTTGTCTCATGTCTAGTGGGAGATTTAGGTTCATCAAAAACTGGTAATCCTGATGATGAGGGTTTATCAGTCAGAGGGTCCTCTTCGTAAAATGGATTATCATTGTATGAAAAGGGTAGTCCTCTACCTTTGGCTTCTTTCTTGTGAGAACTCCTAGTTTGAATAGGCATTTTTATGGATTAGTGTGACCTAAGGTTGTTTGTGATGCAGAGGTCAAGATCAATTTCAGAGCTAGTTTTGTTCGGTATTGTTTGAGAGAAACAACTAAGATTTTAGTCTGGTTTCAGGAAAGATCTATCCTATATAAGACATCTATCTAAGTTGATTCTAAGAGTAGTGCAAGATTCAGTCTAGTTTCAGGAACGATCTATCCTATGTAAGACGTTATCTAAGTGACTTAAATTTGATATGTAGTTGATTGAACTAGCTGAAAGATGATCGACCAAATCGTGCAACACAAATGGCAGAGGTACACTGTCTTGATCTGTTTATGCTTAGGATGATGATAAATAGTATTATGTTCATTGTAGACTATTTTTAGGCAAGTTTGACTGTTCTGTTCTGACAAAACCAGAGACTCGTATGAAAGGATTTTCTGAACCGGATGATAATTTAGCAGCTATAGGACGACAACAGTTCTGTTTCGTACGATTTTTTGCCTTGTACCGTACGACAGATGGGTATGTGCAGGACAAAAAAAGACTTAGGGTAGTTCTCTTTCATATGACACAGGATTTAGCTCCAAACAACAAACTTCTAGGTTTTGTACGACACGGGATTTAGCTCCAAATGACATACTTCTGGGTTTTGTACGACATAGGATACAATGCGGGATGACAAATGACAAAACTCATACGACATAGGATGTGATGTAGGATGATAAATAATCAGTTTCGTACATGTGTTCACAGGACAAAGACTTAAATTCTGAGTTTTTAGATTGCTGAGTATGACCAATTCTGAGATGGACTGATTTTTGACCAGGATATAATAGTTTTGAATAGAATTTCAACTTAGGATGGACAAGTTCTGACACGGATAGAGTTTTGACTTAGGATGGACTAGTTCTGACATAGACAAATTTTTGACTTAGGATGGACTAGTTCTGACATGGACAGAGTTTCGACTTAGGATGGACTAGTTCTGACACAAAAAACATTTTGACTTAGGATGGACTAGTTCTGACACAGATAGAGTTTCTAATCACTGAGTTGTTTTTTGTCTTCTCCAATTTTGGTATTTTAGTTTTTTTGTTTCAAGGATGAAAACATAGAAGACACGTAGTATAAATAGTAACTCCAATCACAGCATGCAAACCCTAAGGAATTTGGTGAGAGAAGAAAACCTTTGCTTGTAGACTCAGGTACACACCCAATAGCTAATCAGAATACGGTCGTTGAGTCTCACGCAATGGATTATCAACGCCGTATTATCTGACTCCAAATGCTAATGGGGGCATGAAATGACAAGTATCTTGGGAGAGTTACTATCTCTCTTGCACAAAGATTATCCCCCCTTTTGGAGGTAAACCAGGTAGCTTCTAATTTTAATTGGAACTAGTAAGGGATCCGTTCGACGAGTTGAGGTATAAACTCAATTAAGAGGTCTCCTTGCCTTGAAAACCAAGGTTTAATATACCCGAAGGTATAGAGGATAGCTATTCCCGAGCACTACCATTGACTTGATTTCATCAAATCACGTTTATTTTATAGTGGGTTGGAGTACTTGGCGTTTAGTCATTCCCACTTAGGTTGTTCCCCTCACACTGGCCATAATGGCTTTAAGAGTTTTTCAACCCCTCAGGAGGGCAGGCGTGCTAAAGATGTAAAAATCTCAAACAAAGAAAAAGCCTCAAGGGTCTGGATTTTTGATTGTCTAGAAAAAGACAAGAGCATACTCTCCTACCTCTCAGAATTTTCTAAAAACATGAAAGACAGATTTGTTCTTTAACCAGATAGCAATTTAGGTGCCTAAAAAAATGAATTGAAAGAATACACGATGTTTGGTTGATTTTCCTTAGGCAACCTGCAAAGCCAACGAATCAGTAGTCATATTGTCTTTGTGTGACAAGAATATTCTTTGGCAAGCATTCTGCAAAAACTAATTAGGCTATGAAAAATTCTAAGATAGACAAATAAACAACTAGGGTCAGTCGTCAAAATAATCAATTTGAACAGAAAACCAAAATCATGAAATTTCCTTCTTTTGTCTTTTTAACCAGAAAATACAGAATCATACGAAAGTATGTAAACTCGTACGATACAGGATTCCAGCTTGTACGAGATAGGATTCTAGTTCGTATGACACCTGCAGTTTGTCGTTTCAGCCTGTGGGAAATATCGTATGAGATGTACAGACAAAAATACAAAAAATATGAAATCTGGAAAATAACAAAAAAATAAGCAATCAGTCTTGGAGGCCGAAAAATATAGTCTTCTGCCCCACGGTGGGCGATAGAGATGTGTGTGTGAAAAGGGTCTATAGCTGCAAGCACAACACTTCAATTAAGTCATTACATGTATGGTTAGTAAATAAATAATCAATAAATAATAAACCATGACAAAGCGACTAATTGCCTTCTAAAAGATGCGAGTATAAGATTGCTTTCATATTTTTTATAAGCAATACCAGTGACTAGACTACACCAAGATGAAGGATTTAATCTATATGATATTAACCATATGGATGCAAAATGGATGAATAATTCAAGCAATAACGAACTCAAGCAATAATGAATAAACTAAATATGGATGCAAATAATAATGAATGCAAAATGATCTAGAAAAAAGAAAAATGATCTTCAATGACTCCAGAGCGAAATTAGCGTGATAATAATCTCCAAGCATGTTCTCAAAAATCTCTGGGGTGAATTGGAATGAGAGCTGAAGGCTGAATTTATAGAGAATTCTCAAGAGATGAAAAAAAGCTCAATTTAGGATTAATTGAAATAATTGAGAAATCGGGTTTAGTTAACCTTGAGATAGATTCCAATTATAGTTTAATTGAAATTCATTCAAATTAGAAGTCAATGTTGCATTACAAATAATATTAAATTAATTCCATGCATTTGTGATAAAAACAGATAATTCTTTAATTTATTTAAGAAAAGAGTCTTTTTAATGCAACTGAACTTCTTTTTCTGAAAAGCTTTGAATTCTAATTTTAGAGAATAATTCAATAATTCAATTTAATTTCTTTTCTGATTTCAAGTTCTAAATTTAGAAAAAGAAATAATATCTCAAGTTTGATTTCTCTCTCAATTAAATTCTTTTATTTTATTTTCAATTCAACTCTTGATTTGTAATTAATTCCTTTTTTTGTAATAAATTAATTCCTTTTTGCATGATTAAATGGCAAATTTATTAATTAATTAAGTATGCAAGGATATTTAATAAATTAAATAGGATAATTGATCAAACTGATATTCTCGGAAATGATTCAATTAATTAAATAAATATTTAATTAATATTGAGTAATTGATTTGCCATGTGATATTTGGTGATTAAAGAATTAATAATGCGCCCAAGGTTGATTTAATTGCCTTTGGTTAGGACCTTGGTGATGTTGTCGAGATTAGGGGCCCATGGTTTAGATGACCATTTTTAGGGTATTACAGTAGGCTTCCCACCGTGGTTTTTCCCTTTACCGCATTTTCTACATACAAATCTTAGTGTTATCTTTTGTGGATGGTTGGTAAATGTTCTATGGCTTAGATTTGTGCTTAACTATTATATCTTCTATTTTGGTATTTGGTTTATGTATTCTGGTAATAACGTTTTAATGCTTAAATTTCTATAATCTGTCGACAACTGATTCACCTCCCCCCCGTCCACCGGTTATCTGAGCTTTCTAACATGAACCTCATGTCATCTCTTAGCATGGGGGTGGTTCCTATTTGGTTCCACATGGTTGGTGTAATGCCCCGCCAGGAAACCCCTAAGGGTTTAAGTTAAAAACACTCAATTAGAGTGTAAATTTTTATTTTTTTTCAATAATATTTAAGAGCGTTAATGAAAAGATACAATATTAATATAGATTGAAGTTATCTCAAAGTTATCTCTAACTAGATAACACAGCGGAAGGCTAAAACGATCCTAAGGAGTTTCCCAACGCGATTACATAACCTTACACCTAACTCAACTTGCGTCATTAGATCCATTAAACTGGATATCTTAATTACGAGATAATGCATAGATCTTGATTATATATGTGTTCAATGGTTTGACATCTTATAACTTTAGGGAACGTTCAATTACTTTGGTTGGTGAGGAGGCCATCGAGAGGTTAATTACTCAATGCACTTTAATTCATAATTTCATTAGGAGGCCTCCCAATAGGTTCAAGCGTTTTAAATACAACAAAGTTCATTCATTAAGTTTTCAAGATAACCATCCACACTTGACGTCATCCTTTAATGCTATACATATGCCTAACGAGATTCATTCGTTTAGGGTTAAACTACGATTAGTGAAACGAGGATTCCATCATTTGATTTTAAAATATTCACCCACATTTGATATATATTTCTTAAATATTAAAAGGTATGGTTAATAAGAAGAATTCGTTTCTTAAGGATTAACTACAATTAATAGAGTTAGGTCCCTTCATTTGGTTTCGTGCATAGCCAACTGATGAGTTGAAGCTCTTTTATGAAAGGTATAATGTCAGTAGCCATGGAATTCATTTGAAGTTTTATTAATGCAATAAATGGACTAATTTCATTAAGATGGATATGCATTAGGACACACGAGAGCATCCTTTAAATTAAGGCATCGTTAACTAGATGACATTCATCATTTCAAGATTAGAATAATTAAGATCATAGTGACATTCTTCTATTAGGATTAAAATACAGTTATCTTGTTGCATATCACCCCTTTTTTTTGTTAAATGAAGATAATATGAGAGAGATTCTTTTACTAGATTTAATGTATCAACAACTAATTGAATCCCTTCCTTTTCAGTTCATCTTTAGCAATCATAAAGAAATTCATTTGTTGGGGTTATAATTATGGAAGACTAGTTGAGTTTCACCAATCATCAAGTTAATTTCGGTAAGGTTAATTTGTTAAGATTAAAACGTAATTGACCAAACAACTATATCCAATACAATGAAACATAATTAACATGACGTTTTCCATTTACTAAGGTAAAAAGGTAAGTATCTATATGAGGTTCATCCTTTAAATTTCACTTAGAATTTATAACATTAATTCAACTTTGTTTCCCATTTCTCAGTCCTTCCATTAACATGCTTAAGAACAAATTAATCCAATGAAGTGTTATAGCAAGATTCTTTCCACTATCACAATTTAAATTACGTATTTTAAATACTTTGCCATAATCCTAATTTACAATGTTTTATGAACTTAAATAACTACATTTATCCAGATGAATAATGCTATGCACTTAGATTTGAATACATTAAATTTCCACCATACACTTACGCAAGAATACAACCATTCATGATAATTTAAAACATAAAACAAAGTACGCCATAAACATCGCATAACACAGATATGATCTCGGAGTTCACCCCTAAAGGGCTACATCTCCGGGTCTGCTCAACTGCAAGACCCCTTTGGTATTATATCGTTAGGAACTCATGATCTATAAGTCTTTTACATCTTGCCACTTAGGCGATTAAAATCAATATACAACAGATCTCTCGGACGGAATTTACATATTGATCCCTTTTAAAAGCGGGTCAAATCGAAACATAACAAAAGAAAACAACCCAACCTAGATTCTCTTGTTTGACGGTACCCTAACTAGGGGCTTGACCAACTTGCAACCAAACACTGTCATATCAAGTTCTACCATTACATAACCAAATTCGATAATAGAAATTTAATTCAGCATAGGCATTGTCCGGTCGAGGTATTCGTTTACCGTATTTCTCTAACTAGTAATGTCGATCCATTGGTAGACTTGCTAAATTAACTTTTATTTAAAAATTCATATTAATCCACCATTACTATTTAGTCCATGTTAATAATAAGTATAACCCGAGTATGATGAAATCAATATGAAATTAGTAGCTTGAATTATAGTATGGATTTTCTAAATGTTGAATCTCTAAATTCCAAATCTATTATTTAGCAATCTGAGATTAGGTAACATAAAAGAAACGGAATTTGAATAATATAAAAAAAACTAAGTTTAATTCCCTTATACTAATTTTAAATTCACTTATCAATTGACTCTTCTTTATTTTTACATATTGAACACATACATTTTTTTTTTCACCTTAAAACAATCATTTAAATTAATAAAATTATATATATTATTAAAAATAAATAAAATGGAATAATTATATTTTTTTTTGTTTTAACTTTTTAAAAAAAAGGAGTGGGAAGGTACCCACGTGGACAACCACGTGGGCCCCCCCTTTTTTTGCAGCCCCTGCTACCATTTGGTAGCAGTGCACTACCAATGGTAGCGCTGCTACCAATTGGTAGCAGTGCTGCCATTGCAGGTACTCCCTCCCAGCCGTATGGGGGGTAGAGTGTGTAGGTTTTTTTTTTTTATATTTTTTTTTTATTTATTTTTGTTAAGAAAATTTTTTGTTAAATTTACAGTAACAAACACAGTCTCAGCTGCCAATATGTGCAGTCCAGTTTTAATTTTATTGAATCTATATACATATTTTATTTTTTTTCTAACTAATTAGAATGTGTAGTAATACAAAAATATATGAACATCTCTTCAAAACACAGTCTAAAATCACAACTTAAAGCATTTTCCAACAACCCCTTTTTTTGAAAAACAAACATAGTCACAGCCATTTCTCCCTTTTTTCATTTCTCTCTTTCTTTCTTTTTTTATTTCCAGAATATTATGAATTTCAAAAGAAAGCAAAATAGAAGAGTCTTGAAGAATAACCAAGCCTTCAACCAACTGAAAACTAAATCTTAATAAACACTCATGGGTACCATTCCTTTCTATTTTTTCCAGCATTTCATGGAGAGCATAATAATAAACAAAAGGGTAGATTAAAATTCCTACCTCCAAACGCATTCCGAGAAGAGATTTTTGATGAAGAAGAGCTCCCAAATCAGCTGCCCTAAATCTCCATCCCTCTCCAAAATCCCCAATCTCTCTTGCAAAAACCATGTTTTTCCAAAAAAAAGACCAAAGGCCAAGAACCCCCAAAATGTTTACAAAACTAGGTTAAAAGGAGAAACCCTAATTTTGCCCTAATTTTAAATTTCGAAATTAGGCATTTATTTTTTAAAATAAAATGGATGAAAAATGGAAACCTCTTATTCAATCCCTCTTATTCATTTTTCCTTTAAAATTAAAAAGCTTCCATTTCTTATTGCGTTTTTTAAATTTTAATTTCTCACTACAAATTTTAGGCCTACTTCTTATTTCGAAACTATTGACCGGGTAAGGCATTTGATTAATTTAATTTTCTAAAAATCAAACTTTTATACTATATCGACTTTACAAGTAAAAAGGAAATAATTTCGTTTAATAATAATAATTTACCCCTTTTTTTCTTCCAAAATGCGGAAATGAGTAATTTAATTCTATCTCCCAAATGACTTTAAAATTTTTCCTTTCTAAAACGCATAACTCAATAAATTCGTTATTTTAAAATTAGCTATTAAATTAACTCGCTACAACAAAATAAAGTGACATTTTTAAATAAATGACTAATCTAATACAAGAGTCTTATTTATTCTAATTTCCCAACTACAAATGCGTAAATGTTACAAATGTGTAAATGAACACACTAACCCCAGTTAAATACCTTAAGCTTGCTACAATAATAATTTAAAGCAAATCTCTTAAATTAATGATTAATCATATAAAGGAAACTACCTATTTAAATTTCTAAATTACTAATGTGTACGTTTACTCATAAATTTGAATTTAATACTTAGAACAACAAACTCCACTTACCTCGTGCAAGGCACGCAAATTGAGGAAGTCCTCCAAATCTCTCGACACGCATCCCAATGAAAAGAAAGCCCCACGAATCCACACACGATGCTCACCTAACCATGGCTAAGGCAAGACGAGAGTTATATGACCACCAAATCCGAATTCAAAAGATGAAGGAGCATACTCAACCTTGCAAATTCCAAAGGAGATGAACCTTGCCCTAAGCGGTGTTGTACCTGCAATCTCCTGCACCCATGAATTCATACAAGCATGCATATACAAATACATATTCAATGAAGGCGTTAGCTCAAGATTTATCACAAGGGTTAGGAACAATTACATTTACACGAGAATCGATGCAAAAGCACAATAATAAGTATGCACAGTTATTTATATTATCTAAACTACACATTTCACCATGGTTAACCTACCATTCAAGAATGCCACATAGGAAGTCAATCATGGTCAAACGGGTTTTACAAGTCTAACTAGGGTATGGGCATTACATTCTCCCCCCCTAGGCTCCGACTTACTCCTAGAAGTCGCAAAGTTAAACGGAAGTCCTGCAACACTTATTAGTCCTTAAACTCAATTAACAATTATCAATTTGCACAAACAACTATTTTGTCAACAATTTAAAACATTATTCACCAATAAAAATGCATCTAACACCATTCACACCTTCAAACATTCTATAATTTACACTCAATCATAGCAAGGATACGAGACTTTTCCCTTTTTGTTTCACCAAATTTAAAGCAATTAAAAAAATATATATAAGCACAGTTATCATACTCATTTATCAAACATGACAAGAAAATATGCTCTCAAGGTCAATTTCTCTCACCAATTCATCTCTTTCACGAAACTTTATCGCATAGAACTAGCTTCACATATCAATTTCTACAACCAAGTTAACTTTTCAACAAATAAGAGCAATGTAAGAACTCAATTGTTTACACTTTTCAGACATACAAGAACCTTTCCAATGACTATGCCCCATAACATAGTGACAAGTTAATACCATTTAGTCCATGATTACACATAATATCCATCCACAAGACTGGTTTGCACAACACAATAGGCCACATGTGAGCATGTCAAATGCTCGGTCAAAGGTAACATATATGATCCACATCTCTATGTCTGCTCTCAGATTAAATACATGATCAACAAATGTCCAACATCTCACTCAAGGGCTTGATGGTGCTAGGGTACACCATAGCGGTGCTACCTTCCATACAAGTCCCTCGTGAATATCCCTTGTTGTGTAAGGTGTTTAGCCTCCAAGAGATAGTCACCACTCATAGGTAGGTAGTGGATCCTAGCTGTTTTCACAGCCTCACATACCTCCATCCTCAAGGTTCCTTGCGTCTACTTCCTCGTATACACTCATCCAAGCCCGTCTCCTACGTTCTTGGAGAGGAATTCACATTACAACACAAGACCAGCATACGAAAACAACAAGGATAAACCGGTTTAGCCACCAAAGTACAAAAGATTAAAGATAATAATTGTCAATTCCAACAATAAAACAAGAAAATAATTTCCGGATTTGCAACATCAAATCAAGTAAGATCAAAATTGCAAGATCGTGGCTAAACTATCAAGGTCAAAGTAAAATAAATTGCTGGCCCACAAAGAAATAAATAAATAATTAAAAGAAAATCATAATTGCACATTACATCACTACGTGACTAGTAGCTAGCCACCAATGAGGAAGGAAGGAACAATCGTCTAGCTATCCTAGTAGCTCATCATGTGGTGTGGCCAAGTCACACATCCACATGGCATGGCAGTGTGCACCTCGACATCACCCCGCATCACGTCGTCACGTGGCATGGCTCTATCCTATACCTAGCAGTAGGCCGCATGGAAATGTCTACTACATCCCGCATCGTGTCTCAGCACGGCATGGCAATACTCCAAGCGGACAAAGCACGCAATGGACGTATCCCGCATGGCAGTGTACCCCGCGGATAAAGCACGTGCCGGTCACACTCCACATAGCGATGTTCCTCTCAGGATACTCGCCGTAAGCCAGAGGTATACATGGCTAAGGTCTACCCACAAGTCTACCAACACTAGTTAGTTGGCAACTTATGTAAGAAAATAACACGCCTCTCATGAAGACAAGGCAACAAATGCTCCAATGGAATCCAACAATATGCTCAAAAACTGTCATCTATATGCTCAAGATAAAGGATAGGAATAAGGCTGGCACACATGAACCTCGTAAATCGGTTCATCACAAGGGGAAGTATTGAGTACACCTATGTTATAGTTTCATTACAAAACCATACTTTTCCTCGAAATAGGGAAGCTAAAGTCGCTTCGCGTCGACATTACTCGTACGTTGTTCATACTATTCAAGGAATGGTGACTTCTACTACTACCCCTTCACATACTGACTTATCAACAACCCGTGGGTTGGCACTCAGTAAGGAAACAAATAAGAAACATCACATAGATAGGTATGGTTTCCCATACTCATAAACAAACATATTCCCCATGGTTGATTACTTCACCATCCCATGGGCACACAAAACAAGTACGGGTTTTCTCACAACACTCACAGAATAGCACCATTACCGGTTTAGTCACATTTACGGGGAGTACTTTACATTATGCTAACATATACTTAAGGGAAGTTTAATTATGCTTTATACATGAATCACCAAACAAAGTTTACTCTAGATCCACGTTCTGAAATTTTCAACAATTCAAGTTTACACAAAGAAATAACATCATTCTGATATCTTTCTCAATCTTCCCTAAGCATTTTCATTCACATTATTAACTATGCAATTTCCCTTTTCAAGATGAAAAACTTTCCCCTTTCAATTAGAAGCCCAAAGCAACATACAATGTCATATGCTTTATAACAAAATTTCTTCTTAAATCACTGCATTCCAAATAGTGGTTTCAAAAACAACAATTCCTATATTTTAGACAAGAGGAGGAAGAGAGTTGGAAAGTCACTATTTCCTACGAATACACAAGAATTTCAAAATCACACCATATACTCGGATATAAGTTTATCATCTGAGTTGCACGGCTTTCATTTTGCTATCTTTTAGGAAGGTGCCAAAACATCCTAACATGTATTTCTAATCATTATTGTTGCACTATAATGTTCTAGTTTTTTGAACAAGAATTCAAAATAACCAAATTTTCTTTTTTTGTAATACAAGTCTTCTAGAGCACAATCACTATTCGTGATACGATACAATACAATAATACCTCAAATTTAACATTGAAACTTCATAATATGATAAGGAGGTAAATGAAGAGCTATCTACTAGATTTTAAACATTTAATGCATACAATTCAACAAGTCTTTTATTTACTCTTTTCGAAACATAATAAGACAATTACCCATATCCAAAGCAAGTTAAAAGTGCGTCACTTAATAGGTCCTAAATCACACTAGTTTAAATAATACACATAAAGCAATCTTTCGAGGAGCACATTAGTTCATTCTTGTAGCTACTACAATACGTCCTCTTTTGGTATTCCTTTTTCACATCAAGCAATTTTCACAAAATCACTATGCACATTTTATTGCACCTTACTTAAAATGAAATTTAATTATATTACTCCTACCAAGCACATGGAGAACCCTTTAATGTAAACATACAATTTCCTATCATTAACCAAAAATTAACTCCCAAACCAATCCTTTTCACAATCTAAAGCACAAAAAACGTTATGAGGCTCACACAAGGCTCAAAAAAAATATCATCCTTTCTCTTGCAATAAGAAAAATTAAATAAAAGATAACTACACATATCAATTCCTTTTAATTTACTTAGAGAGAGAGAAGAAGATGAGTCATAACCACTCAATGTACTACATAATAAGCATTAACATTTGCCATTCTAGTCTTTAAAGTGGACAATCATTAAGATAGATCAAAATCACAAACAAGCACATTTCGTACTTTTAGGTTCAAGATATTAACAACCAACCCAGATGGATTAGTCAAAAGAGTAAAACAAAGCAAGAACGAAGGTACATACGAATCCTTTTTAAAGTAGGAGAAATCGTAGACCAAAACCTCAATAAACAACAAAACACCTATAATTATTCCCAAAACACCCTCATCAATGAGGTGAAACACAAGGTGTGAACACACACGTTATACACAAGTACGGTTGTTAAATCACACCCTCACATCAAGGTGGGCAAGCATACAACCTAAGGTAGATACACACACACCAACTAAGAGCACAAGTGAAACCAGAGATCCCAGTGTTGCAACCTGGGCTCTGATACCAAGTGTAATGCCTCGCCAGGAAACCCCTAAGGGTTTAAGTTAAAAACACTCAATTAGAGTGTAAATTTTTTTTTTTTTTCAATAATATTTAAGAGCGTTAATGAAAAGATACAATATTAATATAGATTGAAGTTATCTCAAAGTTATCTCTAACTAGATAACACAGCGGAAGGCTAAAACGATCCTAAGGAGTTTCCCAACGCGATTACATAACCTTACACCTAACTCAACTTGCGTCATTAGATCCATTAAACTGGATATCTTAATTACGAGATAATGCATAGATCTTGATTATATATGTGTTCAATGGTTTGACATCTTATAACTTTAGGGAACGTTCAATTACTTTGGTTGGTGAGGAGGCCATCGAGAGGTTAATTACTCAATGCACTTTAATTCATAATTTCATTAGGAGGCCTCCCAATAGGTTCAAGCGTTTTAAATACAACAAAGTTCATTCATTAAGTTTTCAAGATAACCATCCACACTTGACGTCATCCTTTAATGCTATACATATGCCTAACGAGATTCATTCGTTTAGGGTTAAACTACGATTAGTGAAACGAGGATTCCATCATTTGATTTTAAAATATTCACCCACATTTGATATATATTTCTTAAATATTAAAAGTTATGGTTAATAAGAAGAATTCGTTTCTTAAGGATTAACTACAATTAATAGAGTGAGGTCCCTTCATTTGGTTTCGTGCATAGCCAACTGATGAGTTGAAGCTCTTTTATGAAAGGTATAATGTGAGTAGCCATGGAATTCATTTGAAGTTTTATTAATGCAATAAATGGACTAATTTCATTAAGATGGATATGCATTAGGACACACGAGAGCATCCTTTAAATTAAGGCATCGTTAACTAGATGACATTCATCATTTCAAGATTAGAATAATTAAGATCATAGTGACATTCTTCTATTAGGATTAAAATACAGTTATCTTGTTGCATATCACCCCTTTTTTTTGTTAAATGAAGATAATATGAGAGAGATTCTTTTACTAGATTTAATGTATCAACAACTAATTGAATCCCTTCCTTTTCAGTTCATCTTTAGCAATCATAAAGAAATTCATTTGTTGGGGTTATAATTATGGAAGACTAGTTGAGTTTCACCAATCATCAAGTTAATTTCGGTAAGGTTAATTTGTTAAGATTAAAACGTAATTGACCAAACAACTATATCCAATACAATGAAACATAATTAACATGACGTTTTCCATTTACTAAGGTAAAAAGGTAAGTATCTATATGAGGTTCATCCTTTAAATTTCACTTAGAATTTATAACATTAATTCAACTTTGTTTCCCATTTCTCAGTCCTTCCATTAACATGCTTAAGAACAAATTAATCCAATGAAGTGTTATAGCAAGATTCTTTCCACTATCACAATTTAAATTACGTATTTTAAATACTTTGCCATAATCCTAATTTACAATGTTTTATGAACTTAAATAACTACATTTATCCAGATGAATAATGCTATGCACTTAGATTTGAATACATTAAATTTCCACCATACACTTACGCAAGAATACAACCATTCATGATAATTTAAAACATAAAACAAAGTACGCCATAAACATCGCATAACACAGATATGATCTCGGAGTTCACCCCTAAAGGGCTACATCTCCGGGTCTGCTCAACTGCAAGACCCCTTTGGTATTATATCGTTAGGAACTCATGATCTATAAGTCTTTTACATCTTGCCACTTAGGCGATTAAAATCAATATACAACAGATCTCTCGGACGGAATTTACATATTGATCCCTTTTAAAAGCGGGTCAAATCGAAACATAACAAAAGAAAACAACCCAACCTAGATTCTCTTGTTTGACGGTACCCTAACTAGGGGCTTGACCAACTTGCAACCAAACACTGTCATATCAAGTTCTACCATTACATAACCAAATTCGATAATAGAAATTTAATTCAGCATAGGCATTGTCCGGTCGAGGTATTCGTTTACCGTATTTCTCTAACTAGTAATGTCGATCCATTGGTAGACTTGCTAAATTAACTTTTATTTAAAAATTCATATTAATCCACCATTACTATTTAGTCCATGTTAATAATAAGTATAACCCGAGTATGATGAAATCAATATGAAATTAGTAGCTTGAATTATAGTATGGATTTTCTAAATGTTGAATCTCTAAATTCCAAATCTATTATTTAGCAATCTGAGATTAGGTAACATAAAAGAAACGGAATTTGAATAATATAAAAAAAACTAAGTTTAATTCCCTTATACTAATTTTAAATTCACTTATCAATTGACTCTTCTTTATTTTTACATATTGAACACATACATTTTTTTTTTCACCTTAAAACAATCATTTAAATTAATAAAATTATATATATTATTAAAAATAAATAAAATGGAATAATTATATTTTTTTTTGTTTTAACTTTTTAAAAAAAAGGAGTGGGAAGGTACCCACGTGGACAACCACGTGGGCCCCCCCTTTTTTTGCAGCCCCTGCTACCATTTGGTAGCAGTGCACTACCAATGGTAGCGCTGCTACCAATTGGTAGCAGTGCTGCCATTGCAGGTACTCCCTCCCAGCCGTATGGGGGGTAGAGTGTGTAGGTTTTTTTTTTTTATATTTTTTTTTTATTTATTTTTGTTAAGAAAATTTTCTGTTAAATTTACAGTAACAAACACAGTCTCAGCTGCCAATATGTGCAGTCCAGTTTTAATTTTATTGAATCTATATACATATTTTATTTTTTTTCTAACTAATTAGAATGTGTAGTAATACAAAAATATATGAACATCTCTTCAAAACACAGTCTAAAATCACAACTTAAAGCATTTTCCAACAACCCCTTTTTTTGAAAAACAAACATAGTCACAGCCATTTCTCCCTTTTTTCATTTCTCTCTTTCTTTCTTTTTTTATTTCCAGAATATTATGAATTTCAAAAGAAAGCAAAATAGAAGAGTCTTGAAGAATAACCAAGCCTTCAACCAACTGAAAACTAAATCTTAATAAACACTCATGGGTACCATTCCTTTCTATTTTTTCCAGCATTTCATGGAGAGCATAATAATAAACAAAAGGGTAGATTAAAATTCCTACCTCCAAACGCATTCCGGGAAGAGATTTTTGATGAAGAAGAGCTCCCAAATCAGCTGCCCTAAATCTCCATCCCTCTCCAAAATCCCCAATCTCTCTTGCAAAAACCATGTTTTTCCAAAAAAAAGACCAAAGGCCAAGAACCCCCAAAATGTTTACAAAACTAGGTTAAAAGGAGAAACCCTAATTTTGCCCTAATTTTAAATTTCGAAATTAGGCATTTATTTTTTAAAATAAAATGGATGAAAAATGGAAACCTCTTATTCAATCCCTCTTATTCATTTTTCCTTTAAAATTAAAAAGCTTCCATTTCTTATTGCGTTTTTTAAATTTTAATTTCTCACTACAAATTTTAGGCCTACTTCTTATTTCGAAACTATTGACCGGGTAAGGCATTTGATTAATTTAATTTTCTAAAAATCAAACTTTTATACTATATCGACTTTACAAGTAAAAAGGAAATAATTTCGTTTAATAATAATAATTTACCCCTTTTTTTCTTCCAAAATGCGGAAATGAGTAATTTAATTCTATCTCCCAAATGACTTTAAAATTTTTCCTTTCTAAAACGCATAACTCAATAAATTCGTTATTTTAAAATTAGCTATTAAATTAACTCGCTACAACAAAATAAAGCGACATTTTTAAATAAATGACTAATCTAATACAAGAGTCTTATTTATTCTAATTTCCCAACTACAAATGCGTAAATGTTACAAATGTGTAAATGAACACACTAACCCCAGTTAAATACCTTAAGCTTGCTAAAATAATAATTTAAAGCAAATCTTTTAAATTAATGATTAATCATATAAAGGAAACTACCTATTTAAATTTCTAAATTACTAATGTGTACGTTTACTCATAAATTTGAATTTAATACTTAGAACAACAAACTCCACTTACCTCGTGCAAGGCACGCAAATCGAGGAAGTCCTCCAAATCTCTCGACATGCATCCCAATGAAAAGCAAGCCCCACGAATCCACACACGATGCTCACCTAACCATGGCTAAGGCAAGACGAGAGTTATATGACCACCAAATCCGAATTCAAAAGATGAAGGAGCATACTCAACCTTGCAAATTCCAAAGGAGATGAACCTTGCCCTAAGCGGTGTTGTACCTGCAATCTCCTGCACCCATGAATTCATACAAGCATGCATATACAAATACATATTCAATGAAGGCATTAGCTCAAGATTTATCACAAGGGTTAGGAACAATTACATTTACACGAGAATCGATGCAAAAGCACAATAATAAGTATGCACAGTTATTTATATTATCTAAACTACACATTTCACCATGGTTAACCTACCATTCAAGAATGCCACATAGGAAGTCAATCATGGTCAAACGGGTTTTACAAGTCTAACTAGGGTATGGGCATTACAGTTGGGTGGTTTGATGCCTTCTTCCATTGAGATATTCTTCATTGGTGTTAGCATGCATGGCTATGGATTCTATTGTTCTTCATTATGCAAATGATCTATGGAGTTGATTTTTATGTATTTGGGATAATATTGTATTCATGATGACATTGTAAACATGGAAGAAGATTATGTACTCTTGTATTTGTAATATCATGTGATATGATATTGTAAAGACTATGATCTTGGAATGTAATAAGATGATGTAATATCATATGGTTTATATTGAGGAAATGTTCATTATGTTTAAGATTGGGATAGACTTGTCATATGTAAACCTATATGTAATCATTTTTAGAAAAGGTTAATACTTGCTGTTATGTTTCATGTACATGGATATGAATAGTAAACTTGATGATATATAACATAATTCTTAAGGAAAGGATCTAGTCCTATTCATAGAGATGGATATATATAGATTCATGATGTGTTAGATGAATGATGTAAGAATGGTAATTAGGAACATATGGTTTGGTGTTATAAAAAATAAACTTAGAGATTGAGGATGAATGGAAAATATAATAGTATGAAGATATTATTCAATAAGTAGTGACGTTGAGATACCCTGGGGGAAAGGATGTTATGTTATATTTATTTCCACTTGCATTATATGATACTATGATCATGTTTATGATATCTTATGCATTCTTGTAGAAATTAAATGATGCACTTGATATGTATATGGTGTTGACATTACATAAAGATTGCATTGAAGATTGGAAGTGTTGTCATTGATGTCAATAGAAATCGGTAATAAAGTAGAAAAGCAACCGGTAATGAAGTAGTAAAGAAACTAGTATTGAAACAGTGAAGATCAACCGGTAACCCTAACCAGTTGAGAAGTGGAACCCTAACCGATGGAGCTTGGAGATCAGTTGTGATGATTTATGACCGAATGATGATCGGCGATGAAGATGCCACGTAAGCATGTTGCACGTGATGAGTTTTGAAAAGGTTTTGGCATGTAAAGATAACCATTTATCTTAGGAATGATCAAAATCATAGTATGAGGTGACAAACGCGTGATGAGTTACAAGATTCAAAGTGCGGTGATCCAGGAGTGGTTGAAGATGCCTAAAAGAATGTGTAGTTGATTGCAATGTAATCTAACAGTCAAGATTGAACCGATGTGTTTGTAATCTCTATGAGAATCGTAGGGTTTTATTACCCTCCTTATTTTCCTTATGCATTTTATGTTCACGTTATTTAAAATAAGGAGTATTTATTTAGTCCGAGTTTGTGTAATTCTTGGGTTTGGTCTTGTTAGATTTCGTCTTGAACCGAACTTCTCCCTTGAACCTTTTTCAAAGTTCAGGTTCAAGCGAAGCATGTTGTATCGCAGCTTTGTTCTAGTTTAAAAATTAACGATCTTTGCATCAATTGTAATTGAACTTGAACTCTTGAACCTTTTTCAAAGTTCAAAGTTCAAGTTCAAAGTTGGGAAAGTCGAGTCTTGTTACAATCCTATCTTTGTAACATGTAAGTCGTGACCTTTGTGTTGTCTTTGTTATGCTTTGTCCTTGTACTATTCTTTGGAACTTGAACTTTTGAACTACTTTTTGGAGAGTTCAAAGTTCAAGTATTGATTAACTTTAGACATAAAATGGCAGACATGAAAATGATGAAGCATCAACATGGAGGGAATATTCTGGATTTAAAAACTGAACTTCAAGGGAATGTGTCGTGATGAGGAGCCATACTTGAGAATGATTATTTCAGGGAAGGATTGGCGGGAAAAGACTTGTAATAAATGATTTGTTAGAATTAAGTCTTTTCGAAATAATTTGGAACGGATAAGTATGTAGTTATGATTATACCAAATCATGTGACTGATTTTTAAGCCTGTTTTCAAGATTAGCTTTATTTTTAAAAAAATAAATTGCCTTCTTCATTTGCCTAATTTGGTAAGTAAGGGATTTGCACAGGTGGTATTTTTTGTTCTTGTCTCTTCAGATTTCTAATCTTTGCATGAAAGGTGAGTTCAAAATCTTCTTCTCATACATGTGATTTCTTACATTCGAAGCCTTGCTTTGTTGTTCAGTTGGTTCAGTTCATCTTCCTTGTTGTGTTTTTCTTTCTATTGGTAAATTCAAAATGAGACCTAAATTGCCCTAGACCAAAAGTCTTGGTTAGTTTTTACCTTGCCGGAATTAGGAGACACTTTTTTGCCATTAGTAGACCTAGATGAATTCCATGAAAGGGCAAGAAATCCCACTGGCTCTCCCTTGATGCAGAGGATTATGGATAGTGTGTTAGTGGAAGTGGCAACTTTCCCTTCAGTAGTTTCATGCCCTAAACTGGTTCTCGAATGCATGAACAGGTATGATCCTATTGAGAGGTGTAAGAAGCGCATATGGGGAAGTTTTTATTAGGGTTAGTTGGGAGGTTATTACTGTCATTATGAAAATACTAGAGAAGGAGAAATATGAGGACTAGATGATGTGTAAGTCACAAGGGATTTTCTCAGAAAATAAATCATTATATAGGAATGTTATTGGAAGGAATTGGTTGTTAAAGTTGCAAAGAGGAGGGTCCCAATTCTCAAGTCCATTGACTCAAGAACATCTGATTAAAGAAGTCAGGGACATAATCATTCTATTACATAGAGTGAGAGGAAATCAAATTGCCTTTTATTGGGAAGATTGGATGTATTTCTTCATACAGGTTATTTTTGGCGAGAAGAGATATATTGACTGAGCGAAATTAATTGCAGATAGGATGCATGAAGGTATGAGTTGCTTCGGTAATAAAAACTTCTACATGTCATCATATCTTCTATATTGCTTGGCATGCATTAGACCATGGCCTGGTTTGTATCATGAAGCATAGGTGGATAATATGAGGATATTTGAATATCATCCGCATCTCCAACAACAAAGGTCCTATGAAAATTATCGAAAACTGCATGACATTTTCCTAGGGAGGATGGTATATCAATTGAAGGGAAACATTCATAAAATATTTTTAGATGAAGCAATGCAATTGATTGGTACTTATGGCAGATTTTTCATACAATTTCCCAAGTTTACCTACCTAAGGGTAGGGTTTTGAAGGAGAACTGTACAGGCTGCCCAGATATGCATTTGACAGACATATTTTAATGGAGATATGCAGACAATTGGCCTATATTGACACAAAATATAGATCTAGATATCAATCAGGTGTCTCATTTCCAATTGAATTAACTTATTTTATTTGTAATAGTGTTTCTGATGCCTTGAACTTGGAACTTGAATTTAAGAAATTGAATTTTTCATTATATGGCCTGCGAGTAAATTTTGATGCTAAAGGGTTTGTTGCCGCCCATCTGACATTAAGGAAAGATTTTTTTCATGTGCCAGATATTGAATATTTTTGGGCTGGTTGTAGTGATGAGTTTGAAGTTAGAAAAAGGACACACCAAAGGTTCACCCTGTACGTTAGGAATCTGGAAATCATCACAAGCATTATAAAAACTAATCATTAGCTCAATCACAAAAGCTCATTGCAATGATCTATCCTAAACAACACTCAATAGAGACATGAAATAAAAACATTCAAAACTAGAAATTAAGCAAACCAAAGATATGATTTGAATGCTCCTTCATGCGGCTCCATTGTTCTTCTTTCCTCTTCAAATGGTTTGGTTGTGGATCTCACCTACAAGTGCACACACATAATTGAAAGCAAGTAGACAAGATTATTGATCAAGAGTACTAGAAATGTGATTAACTAGAAATTCGATAGTCTGATTACCAATTAGCTTTGATTGATGAAGATCATCCAATTTATAGAAGAATTGGAGAGATGACAAGATTAGCATGATTTAATTCAAATGGAAATTGCAAATCAATTATGTCAATTATGTCAATTATGACAAATTTATGACAAATTATGCACCTTCTATGCAAAATTTGTTGATTGATAATTTATGACAAATTATGACAACTTCTATGTCAAAATTGATTGATTGTCAATTATGACAAATTGACATGTCATTCCCATGAATTTAGGAGAGAAATAGGAGGAAATTAAAATTAGGAATTAGAAAATTGGAAAATTAGAGAATTAAGAATTTAGGAAAAAGATGAAATTGATGGAAATTAGAAATTAGGTAAATTAATTAATAATTTATCATTTATTAATTAATTCACAAAGAGGAATAATTAGCCAATTAAATGAACATTTAATTGTGACAAGAAAACTTAGGATAAATAAATAATTTATTAATCCTAAAGGAAGAAATGACACACAAGGTTAAATGATTAAATCATAAAACCCTAGAAGACGAATTAGGTCTTGATGAAAGATGATTGACTCAATTATGATTGTAAATTGATAAATGACCAATGTGATAAATGATTTGATTAAGAAAATGTGCCAATTGATGAGGAACAATGACAAATTGATCCAAATTGACATAATTGAGACAAACAACGATCGATGACAAATCGATCGCAAAATGACAAGATCGACAAGAGGACAAGAATTGATGACAAAATAGATTGCAAGACGACAAGATTGAACATGACCACGATCGATGACAAATCGATCGCAAAATGACAAGATCGAACATGACAACGACTGATGACAAATCGATCGCAAAACGACAAGATTGACAATGATAAGGATTGATGACAAAATGACAAGATTGATAAGAGGACAAAAATTGATGACAAAATAGCACGCACATTGATGCGACATGATAAAATCGATCAAAATCATGACTGGATAGTGTTGTCGACAAGACCAAATTTGAGAGCGAGATGAATGAAGAATGTAGAGGAATGACTCGATGTTCGCAAATGATAAAGACCAAGTGCGAATCATAGGAGAAATGTTAATGCAACGCAAAAGCCTAAAATGAGGCAATGCGCAAATGTTAAAATATGACTCCGCAAGCGTTGACCATTTTTAGGTGTCTACACACCCTACAACAGGTCATGGCCTTTGAGTTGAAAATGAGCATTGCTAATGTCAAGGATAATGGAAGTGAACTGATGGATCCTCAGTTTGTGGATGATAGGCGGAAGGGAGCTATTCCAGAGGTGGATTGGGAAAAAGATGAGGAAGACCAGATCCAAATAAGGATATTCCCAGTTATCAGAAGAACTGAAAAGTGGCTAAGGGAGCGAAGAATGGGAAAAGGCTCAAAGAAAGGTTCAACCTCATCCTCTAAAGTCTCATTGGCTAACTCCTGTGTTACCTCTTGTGTTGTAGGATCATCTAGAATACAAACCAAAGTTAGCTAGAGTGCCAGACCGGTAGAAATTAAAAAAGAACCAGTTCCCACCAGGGTTACGAGGGATAGGACTAGAGGTGGAGAAAAGTAATCTCCTGTGTATTCGGTGGTAGTTGATCTAGAAGCCTCTCCCAACATGGAAGATCCTTCAGCTCATCCAGACTTGGAGGTGTTAAATGTTAACGATACTAGTGACACACAACAGGTAGATATTCTGGTGAACACTACTACCACATTGGTAGTGAGAAATGAAAAAGAAACTACAGTCAATTTAGATGAAACCTCTGTTCGCTCTGGGCCTCTTTGGCTAGAAAATACCTTGAACAACAAGAAAAGGAACATAGTTCTAGTTTCAGTCCCTTTACAAGATATGGTGAGCAAATGCTTGGGGAAGACACCCAAAGTGAAGAAATTGAAAACCATTTCAAAGATTGACTTTTTATGCCGACATTGGGAATTGGACTACAGAGATATAACATCCATTGATAGATGAGAAAAAAGGGGACCTTACAGTGCAGGATTTTTCTATTGAAAAGGTGAATATTGGTGCAGCTTCCTAAGCCACAGATGTCCTTCATCTTGAGGCCTCTACTAAAAGGATCATAATGAGAACCTGGAAGGATGAAAAAGATAAAAAGGAATTGAAAGAAACCTTAAGACAAATGACATAATATATTGAATCGATTCATGGGCCAGATCCCCAACCCTTGTCTACACAACCGACACTCTTTGATCCTAAATCCCCTAGCAATTAGAAGTTGCTCGTAGAGGTTCAAAGAAACAAGATCATGCATGGGGTGTTCCTAGAATGGTTGGATATAGTCAGGAAAGAAGGAAAATAATATATTGGACATTTAAGCAAGGTATATGAAGACTCTGCAAAAGTTGTCTGAGAATTGGGAAAGGAAAACACAACCTAGAAGAATAAAGAGGCCAAATGGGCCCGAACAATAGCTCACATGGAAGAAGTTAAAAAGCATGGCGTAATGAAGTTCCTCACAGAAAATCCTATATAGGGATTCAACGATAATGTTCTGTACATTTGCAAGAAGAACATAGAAATGAGAAATTCTATAATCAAACAAGGCTATGAAGAATTCATTAGACTTGCACGGGAATTGTCTGAGTTAATACAAAACACACTTAATGATCTGAAATGTATTGGAGTGAAATATTTAAAGGAGGATGGGCAAACCATTGACACTGCTGAAGCCATAAGAAAGTCCTATGAAGTATAGATTGTTATGGTCAGGAATGCAACAGCGGTCACAAAGAAACATTTCTTTACTATTGCTAAAATCGAATCTTTATAATTTTTATGCATAAATCATTTGAAAAACCATGTTGATAAGGTAAAACAGGTGCACCATGACAAAGAAGTTTGACAACAATTGGAACCTATAATCTAGCAATTCACAGAGGCATTCAAAATATGAAAGAAGGATCAAACTGGTCACCCGTTGCCATGAATCAGACAACTATTCTCGTGTTTTCTTTTCTTTTTGTTGTTTTTAGCCAAAAAAAGGGTTTCATAAGTTAGTTTAAAAAATAATCTGTTTAAATTTACCCTTGGGCAGAGCGGTGTAAGTCTGTGGTTACCGAGTGGTTAGGGTAGAAAGTTTAGATATATATTTCTGGAAAAAGACTTTAAGGAGGTCTGAGAATTTTTTAATAGATTAACAGACTTTGTTTAGATACTTGGGGATTATCAAGGAAGGTAATTTTTATTAGTGAATAAAAATTAGACATTTTCAACAACTTTCAAATCTGTGTATTTGAATGCAGAAAAGAAAATCTTTGTTGGGATAAATCTATTTGTGTTGAATCTATTACTTCTTTGCTTATCCACTTTTATAAGTCTACAAATGAATGTAATTGTTATGCCTTGCATATCCATTCCTCGTTAGTTTCCTTGTGTTATAGTATGGGTCCCCTGTCGCTGCTCACTTTTTCTTTGTTCTTTTCCTTTTTTTTCTTACCTCAAAACTCTGGAGTCCTGGAGTCCCAAGGTCTCTTTTTTCTTTTGCTTTCACTAACCTCAGAACTTCGGACTCCCAGAGTCCCGAGGTTGGTCTCCTTCTTTACCTTAGAACTCTGGAGGTCCGGAGTCCCGAGGTGTGTCCTTTGGTTTTCTTGTTCTTTACCTCGAAACTCTGGAGTCTCAGAGTCCCGAGGTATTTTTCTATTTGTGTGTGAGTTCTTTACCTCATAACTTTGGAGTCCCAAAGTCCCGAGGTATGTGTGTCTAATCCGCCCTGGAACCCCGGAGTCCCAGAGTCCCGAGGTGAATCCTTGCTTGCTTGCCTTCCTGGCCCAGAACCCTAGACCTCTGAGGTTCTAGGATGTTTTGTTTGATGTTTTATTTGTTGAGCTTGGAACCTTGGGACCCCAGAGTCCCAAGGTCCTATTTAAATCGCTCATACGAACAAGTTTTGGGAGGGGGTATAAATAGGAATGATGAACTTTTAAAATTTGTTTGTGCATTCAGAGCTCCTTCTTCCTTGCCCCCTAAGCATGAGCCTCCGAACTGTCGATCTTCCTTTTACATTCTTGGGAATTTTGATCCACCAAGTATGTGATTTTTCTTGCCCTTTTGGTCATTTTTAGGTTAGATTTTCTTTCTTTGTCATTTTTGTTATTTTTTATTTTCTTTTCTTTTCATTTTTGTGTGTCTTTCGCGTATCCCGCGTGCCCTAATTTACCTACCCCAGAACCTCAGAGTTCCAGGTGGTTTTCTCTTCCCTACCCCGGATCCCTGAAATCTCAGAGTTCCAGATTATTTCTTTATGAGGGAGCCCTATCATTTACCCCAGAACCCTAGAGTTCCGAGGTCTTTCATTTATAAATCTTTTTTTTTTTTTTTGCTAAACTCCTATTGGTTATTTGGCTCGGCACCACGGGATCCTGAGATGAGCTTAAACTCCTTACCCCGAAACCCTAGAGTTTCGAACTGCATCCATGAGTACCTACCCCAGACCCTTGAGTTCCAAACCCTATTTTAAAAAGAAAAACTCCCTACTCTGGAAGCCTAAAGTCCTGAAGTAAAGGAACTTTTTATGTTTTTTGTAAAGAACTGATCCTTATTTTCTTCTCATAGGTTCAGGTACTTAGATGGACTCATCTTCTAGCAAAAGAAGCAAAGATATTGATAGACTTCCTACTACCATGAAGTACCACTATCAAGGACAAGTCTACTCTTCAAACTTGGATGATCAAGTCAAATGGGTTATCGACATGAAGATTGGCCATATTGAAATTGAAGATATTAGAACCCAATTAAATAAGCCCAAACTAGAGGCCCTACACAGGAGAATCAAAAGATCAAGTTTAGTGGAGACAACTATTTTTCTACAATCAGTGCAAGCACCATTACTTATAATGACAATTTCTCAGTTCTACAACCCGGACACTAGAAAGTGCACTGACACACAGAGAAGGATAGTTATGGACTTGTCTCCCGACATGCTAGGATTCGTGTTTGGTATCCAAACCAGAGAATAGATATTCCTCTCAACTGAAGATGAGGCCTTGAAGGTATGGAATGACAAAGTTGCAGAAAATAAAAGGCACATGAATGAAAATTGGCTAGAAGAAGAGAGGAAAACAGGTCTCAAGGAAACAAAGATCCTGAGGGCGGACTTCAAGGAGCCCCATAGAGACTTGATTATTATGCTGAGCAGGGCCTTTAGCAAACCTGATTGTAAGCATTTCCATCCATGGATGTTCTAGTTTATGGCCACTATCCTAATTGGAAAACAATATTTTGATTGGCCGCAGATCCTCTCTGACAACATTTGCAAACAAATGAAGGAAGTCCGCTAGACTCAAAATTTCTTTTTCACATCTTATGTCATCTAGGTGGCTGCTAGAGCTGGAAAATTTCTGGGACTACAAGTAGAGGGTCAGTTAAGGGATGAGGAAGGATAGAAGAAGGTATGGGAATACTATTCCCAACTCCCCCTAGCCAATACAAAGGCTCATTTAAAAAGAATTAATGATTCCTTCATTTTTCCAATAATAATTAAATTGACGGGAGACATAGGATATTGGATTAGCCTCCAGGCCATGGCTATTATCCGAGAGTGGGCATGTTGGTTTATCCAGAACCCACACTCTTCTTACATTAGGGTCAACAATTTCATAGGGAACCCAATGTTGCTTCCTAGATACTGCAATGATAGAGTAATCTTATTGGAATATGTAAGGCAACTATTGGGCCTCCAATCTCTCTTATCTTCAAAACATAAAATAGGCATTGATTTTTCAGTATCTATTAGATACTTCTCATGCTCTAAGATACAGGTCGCAAAGCTAGCAGAGCCAGAGCTTCAAGATTTGAACTTGAAAGAGTATGATTATGCTAGGGAATTTTATGATCCCTATGGGAAGCTCAAACAAGCTATGCCTAAGGCATATGAGGGACACAGGCCGAGACTGGAGGATTTTTGGGCCAACCTCTAGGATAGTTTTTGAGGTCAGAGAGAAGAACTATAATAGGTTATTTGTGCCACAGATAAGAGATTTCTAAATTGAGACCAATCTTCCTAAAGACCTCAGGGATGATGGAGATCTGCTCAATGCGTCTTATAAAGGATTAGAAATTGATAAGAAGCCCTCTCCCCAATAAGGTGGTCCACAAATGAGGATGTGAATTTTTAAAAGGTTTCTCAAGTAGTCATCAATAGGACCAAGCAATGGCTAAGCCAGAAGGTAAGGCCGAGTGCCTCAAAGGTGAAATAGAAGGAATCCACTTCAGGGGTACCCCATTCAAGGGGTTACAAGGAGTATGCTCGAAAGATGAGGTCAAGATCAAGACAAAATACGTCCACTGATCTTGATGAGGGGGAGAAACCTCAAGAAAGAATTGAGGACTTGTTGAAGAAATTCCAAGAGAAGATGAAGGAGTTTGAGTTGTTGAAGAAGGCAATGGACCTTGGAGTGACCGATGGATTAGGAGTAGCACCAATGGCTAAATTCATCCCACCAAGGACAGCTATAGGGCAGACTGTAGGAGAGGGTACCCAAGAGAAGGAAGAAGAAATATAAATTATTGAAGATATACCTACTCAACCACCTTCAACAGATCCCATACAGGATCCAGGTACCAATGCCCCTGCACCACCACCAGTTAATATACCCGCAGGGCATCCTGGAGTGCAAGGCTTCAGGTCTACCATCGAAGGAATAAAAGTTAGGAACATTGAATCTGATTCAAATCAGGGAGAAGAGGAACTTGAGCAACATCGGCTGCTAGAAGGTGAGAAAGAAGGGGATGAGGTGGAGGACCTATTGAATTAAAGACTAGTTCTCACCCCTCAAGATCAAGAGGACCTCCTCAAGCATATAGTAGCCAAGCAAGGTGAAATAGAGGTAGGTGAGGAAGAGATGACATTTAATGAAGGGGTCAATGGAAAATTGGGAGAGTTACATAAGCAACAGGCTCTCCAAACTAATCTAGCCCACCAAGTTACCTCACCTCAAGATCCCGGGCAAATAGAGGCGGAGGAAAGAGATGAAGCAGAGGAGCAGGTAGAGGTCCATGTTATAACTCCAGACATAGTGTCACATCAAGGTGACAAGGATGAAGATATACTGCATGGCTTGAGTTCACTTTTGAGAAGAAAAAGAGAAAATAAAATCTTCCCAAGGTCACTTTGCAGCAAGTAATCACCGAGGAGCCACCAAAGGCTAAGAAGCTAAAAACTGAACATCATTTATCAAAAATAGGCTCTAGTGAAATGATTGCAGATGTGGTAGTTCCACTCCAAGCTGAGGGACAAGCTTCCCCCAAGTATCAAATTTCCTAGGTAAATTTGGGTAAACAAACCAAGTGGGGAGAGCTAGATACTTTTGAGCTAGCTACAAGTGTTGTCAGGGGGCGTGTTGAAAAAGAGCATACTTCAAACATGGACCTCAAAGCACAACTAGGGCAATACAAGTAGCTCCTGATTGAAATAAGAAAACCTCTAGACTCTTGTAGGGCCAATGACCTACCTTCAACCTCATCACTGCCAAAAGGAGAAGTGAAGGCACTAGTGGAGGTGAGACGAGTGGTCATTGCAGCCAAATCATGGACCCAAGTAAATGCAGCTAAAATTACATTATTTTTGTGGGATACTATGAGCATATATCAGAGGGCAATACAGGTAGGGGGAGCTTTAGCTTCTTTTTCTACGCAATGGGAATGAAAGTTAAGTATTTTCAATAAGAAGTTCCGAATTTTGAATAAAGTATCGCGGTTAGGGGAAGAGACAATAATGGAGGAAGACCTCTTAGGAGGGGATAGTTGTGAAAACTTGCAGTCCTATTTGTACATTTTGGAGCTGAAGATTGAAATGTTTCAGTAGTATATGAAGGATATGGCAGAGATTCAAGTCCCTCTCCTCAGAGAATTTTTTTCATATGAGAATTTTGTAAAACATATGCTTGGAGCCTTCGGTTTAGGATTAACTAGTACTAGAATAATGGAGTAACAACAAGTTTTGAATCAGTGGGATGCATATGAGGCTCAAAACTTAGGACCTTCATCCCAATTTGATGTCGCCCTCATGGATAGGTACACATACTTGATCACTCAGTGTCAAGAGGTGGTAGAGACAATAGGGGAGCTAGAGAAAGGAAAGAAGCATGCAGATGAAGTTTTGAAGAAGTAAAAATTTAGAATTAAACACATAGTTGACCCTCTTGTCCAAGCAGTTGCATGCATAGTGGATAATTATAGAGATTTTATTAAAAAGTGAAGGATTAACATACAGTTACTAAAAATAGCAGGGTTTTTGCATGACCCCAATTTTGTATTTTTAAGCTGCAACTCCAACTTAGATTCCAATTTTGAGCAAAATTTTGCATGACTACGAAAAACGTGGCTCATCCAGCATGGTCTTCGTAGTGCTCATGCAACCCCCATTTCATAGTAGTTAATTGGAGTATCAAAGCAGAAACTTGCAAGTTAACTGTGACTCCTAGTTTCAGTTCTTAATTTAGGTTAGATTTATTTCCTAGACAATAGGGCAGAAAACTTCTATTAATTGAGAAGTTGGATTCATTTGTAAGGGTCCCCAAATTGATGATTTGTGGCCCACTTAGAGATTTTAGAATATTTTGCAGATTGTTAAGAAGTTGAGTTATTTTGTTATACATTCATTGAGATTAATATAAGAAGCAGCTTGTAGATTGCCTGATCTATGTCAATATTCTACCAAATTGTTCCGTGTAATCTGGTAATGTCTATTATTTGGAGTTAGCAACGTGGTTTGATCTTTTTGTTTATCACTTTATGAATCATATTGTGCATGTCAGTGGTGTATGAGAATTACTGTGATAGGCCATATTGTTGATGATTTTATTTCCATAATTTTGTGAAATTGATGATTTTGCAGGTTTTCTCGAGGTTCGTTGTTGAATGCTAACGTGGATAATATTTGATAATTTATTGGATTGCAGAGAATTAACTGAGTAGTTCATTAAGTTGTTATTGTATTGGTTTTATTATTATTTTCTTGTTCCCTTTAACTCTTCGCAGTTTATTTTCCAGAGAATCTTAAATCGTAAAATACAAAAAAAAAAAGGAAGTTCAACCATTCATGACCAGTGAGATTTAGTTTCAACCAACAGGACCCTTTATAGGTACAACCACATCAACCATTGGGCTGCCCATCACAGTCATGACCCGACTATAGAGACCTTGGGGTAGTGAGTTTTCCCAAATTCATTGCTTTTCAAGAGAGGTGGTGAGTGTTCACATTGGCTACTTGACTGTTGGCGGGTGTGTCAAAACAGTCGTCAACAGTAATGAGTAATTATGTTATTACTATTGTGTGGATCTGATTCCTCTTGTCCCGTGAAACATGAGAGAGACTCAATCAGAGTCCATAATTTTATCATTTTATTAATTTAGTTTTTGATGCAAAGTTATTATTGATGGTAAATTTGTGGGTTTACATATAGAGTGTTTATCTTCCTGGCATTCATGTGGTGTTGTCTGATGAATGTGAAAAGCCTTTTTCTTTTGCTTTTTGGTTAAAATTGAAGCTAATATATGTGTGTGTTTAAAAATTCAATGAATATCATATAGGTAGTTTCTCCCTTATGCGAAGGGTAAACAATTCATTGAATTACCCAACTGTTGACTCTTTTTTTCTTTCACAAAGCTAAGGGTGTACATGAGTCATTTTTCATAAAGTTACGAAAGGCTAAATCTGTTAACAAATAGGTTTGTGTTGTGTTATTGACCTAATGTATTTGTTTTTAAGGTCAATGAATTGTTTGAAAATATATTGGCAAATTCGGTTTAGTGTGATAATGATTGTTGTCGAACCAGGAGGTGTGTTTGCAAAATGATGTGAAGGCAAATATGAGTGATAAAGGATCTGATTTAGCAAGGAAGTGTTATTTCCATATCAGTAAAGAACCTGTTGTTCTCTAACCATTACAACAGTAAAATCCCTTAACCGGGTAAGATCTAACAGGCTTGTTGAAATCCTCTAACCAAGTGATCCATTAGCTTGGATTTTAAATCCTCCACCAAGGTTACCTTTAACAGGGTATTACCTTTAACAAGGTATTTGTAGTCAATCCCTTAACCGGATGGTCCTTAACCGGATATGTTCCTAAAAAAACATTATTGTATAAGCTTCTAACAAGGCTTGGCTCCTAACAGGGAGAACTTCATAAGAGTTCAAAATACTTGTGGGTATCCATCCCCACTGTGGTTTTTCCCATTTGGGTTTCCATGTGAAAAATCATTGTGTCAAGTGGTGAATGATTTTGTGGATGTGTTTTGATATGGTTGATATGAATGGTTGGTAAATCTGCATAGATATATTTAACTAACCGGAAATGATCTGAAATATGTTATTGTAATACCCTAAAATTGGTCATCTAAACCATGGGCCCCTAATCTCAACAGCATCACCAAGGTCCTAACCAAGGCAATTAAATCAATCTTGAGCACATTATTAATTCTTTAAATATCAAAAATCACATGGCAAATCAATTACTCAATATTAATTAAATATTTATTTAATTAATTGAATCATTTCCAAGAATATCATTTTGATCAATTATCCTATTTTAATTTATTAAATATCTTTGCATATTTAATTAATTAATAAATTTGCCATTCAATCATGCGAAAAGAATTAATTTACTACAAAAAGAAGAATTTATTACAAAACAAAGAGTTGAATTGAAAATTAAATAAAATAATTGAATTGAGAGAAATCAAACTTGAGATATTATTTCTTTTTCTAAATTTAGAACTTGAAACCAAAAAAGTAATTAATTGAATTATTAATTATTCTCTTAAATTGGAACTTGAAGCTTTTTAGAAAAAGAAGTTCAGTTGCATTAAAAAGACCTTTTTCTTGAATAAATCAAATATGTGCATGGAATTATCTATTTTTATCTGATATGCATGGAATTAATTTATTATTATTTTCCAATGCAACTTGGACTTCTAATTTGAATGTATTTCAATTAAACTATAATTGGAATCTATCTCAAGGTTAACTCAACTTGATTTCTCAATTATTTTCAATTAATCCTAAATTGAGCTTTTTCTCTTGTGATTCTCTATAAATTCAGTCTCCAGCTCTCATTCCAATTCACCCTAGAGATTTTTGAGAACACGCTTGGAGATTGTTATCATGTTGATTTTGCTCTGGAGTCATTGATATATTGTGCTCTTTTTTTTTAGATTTCTTACATCCATTATTGCTTGCATCCATTATTGCTTGAATTGATTATTTCTTGAATTATTCATCCATCTTGCATCCATATAGCTTAAATATCATATAGATTAAATCCTTCATCTTGGTGTAGTCTAGTTACTAGTATTGCTTATAAAAATCTGAGAGCAATCTTATACTCGCATCTTTTAGAAGGAAATTGGTCGATTTGTCATGGTTTTCTTATTAATGCTTATATCTAACTAACCATGCATATAATGACTAAATTGAAGTGTTGTGTATTGTAGATAGAGCTCCTTATCCCACTTTTCACACACATATTTCTGGCGCCCACTGTGGGGCCCGAGACTATATTTTTCGGCCTCCAAGATTGATTTTTTTATTTTTTATTTTTCAGGTTTTTTCGACTTTTTGGATTTTCAGCCGTACAGCCTCTACGTCACCTCGTATGACAATTTTTACAGGCTAAAATGACAAACTTTAGGTATCGTACGAAAGGCAATATTTTATCGTACGAATAGATTTTCTCTCATACGAGTAGAGATCCTCTATCGTATGAGCAAACATCATCAGCAATCCTATTTCGTGCGATACTAAATCCTGTCTCGTACAAGTTGAGAGTTTGTTGTACGATTCCGTATTTTCTGGTAAAAATGCAAATTTAATGATTTTATCATTTTTTTGATTATTCTGACGACTGACCCTGACTGTTTATCCATCTGTCTCAGAATTTTTCACAGCCTAACTAGTTTTTGCAAGATGCTTGTCGAAGAATATGCTTGTCGCACAAAGACAATATGACTACTAATTCGTTGTCTTTGCAGGTTGCCTGAGGAGAATCGACTAAATATTGTGTATTCTTTAAATTCATTTTTAGGCACCTAACTTGCTATCTGGTTAATGAACAAAATCTGTCTTTCGTGTTTTAGAAAAATTTGAGAGGTAGGAGAGTATGCTCTTGTCTTCTTTTAGACAATCAAAAATCCAGACCCTTGAAGTGCTTTCTTAAGATTGATTGCAACATCTTTAGCAGGCCTGCCCTCCCGAGGAGCTAATAACTATATAGCCTTTAGGGCCGGTGAGAGGGGAACGACCTAAGTGGGAATGGCTAGATGCTAAGTACTCCAACCCACTATAAAATAAATGTGATTTGATGAAAATCAAGTCAACGACAATGCTCGGGAATAGCTCTCCTCTGTACCTTCAGGTATATTAAACCTTGGTTTTCAAGGCTGGGAGACCTCTTAATTGAGTTTATACCTCGACGTGCCGAACGGACCCCTTACTAAATCCAATTAAAATTAGAAGCTACCCGGTTCACCTCCAAAAGGGAGATAATCTTTGTGCAAGAGAGATAGTAACTCTCCCAAGATACTTGTCATTTTGTGCCCCCATTAGCATTTGGAGTCAGATAATACGGCATTGAGAATCCATTGTGTGAGACTCAGTGACCGTATTCTGATTAGCTATTGGGTGTGTACCTGAGTCTACAAGCAAAGGTTTTCTTTTCTCACCAAATTCCTTAGGGTTTGCATGCTGTGATTGGAGTCACTATACATACTACTTGTTTTTTGTGTTTTCATCCCTAAAACAAAAATTGAAATACCAAAAATCAGTGAAGACCAGAAACAACTCAGTGAGTCAAAACTTTGTTCATGTCAAAAACTAGTCCATCTTAAGTCGAAACTCTATCCGTGTCAGAAACTAGTTCATCTTAAGTCGAAACTCTGTCTGTGTCAGAAACTAGTCCATCTTAAGTCGAAACTTTGTCCGTGTCAGAAACTAGTTCATCTTAAGTCGAAACTTTGTTCATGTCAGAAACTAGTCCATCTTAAGTCAAAACTCTGTCCGTGTCGGAAACTAGTCTAGCCTGGTCAAAAATCAGTCCATCTCAGAACTTGTCATACTTAGTTGTCATACTCAACAGTCAGAAAACTCAAAATTTTTAGTCTCTGCCCTGAAAAAAGTCGTACGAGTCTGCTACTTTATCGTGCTACACCAGTCCTGTGTCATACGAGTTTACTGATTTATCGTTCTATAGCAGATTCTCAGTCGTACGAGTCTACATCATTTATCCTCCTGCATTGTGTCCTATCTCATATGAGACAGAATTGACCTTAGTCTGTTGTCATCCTGCACATGCCCATCAGTTGTACGGTATAAGGTAGCAACTCGTATGAAACAGAAACTTTTGTCATCCTATAACTGCTAAATTGTCGTCCGGTTTAGAAGACCCAGTTGTACGAGTCTCTGGTTTTGTCAAACAGAACAGTCAAAATTGCCAAAAACACAGTCTATAGTGAACATAATACTGGTTATCATTTTCCTAAGCATAAAACAGATCAAAATAGTGTACCTCTGCCATTTTTTTTGTTGTTGCACGATTTGGTCGATCACCCTTCAGCTAGTTCAAATCAAACCACCTATCAAACTCAAGTCACTTAGATAACATCTTACATAGGATATATCATTCCTAAATCAGACTGAATCTTAGTTGCTATTTTAGAATCAACCCAAGTAAACATCTTATACGGGATAGATCTTTCCTGAAACCAGACTAAATCTCAGTTGTTTCTCTCAAACAATACTTTAACCGAACAAACTAGCACTAAAATTGATCTTGACCTCTGCATCCAAAAACAAGCTTTGGATCACACTAATCCGTAAAGATGCCTATACAAACCAGGAGTTCCAGTAAGAAAGAAGCTAAATGTAAGGAACCGATCTTCACATACCAGCATAATCCATTTTATCAGGAAGACCCACTCATTGACATACCTTCGTCATCAGGAATATCGACTTTTGATGAACCTCGACCTCCTCCTATATATGAGACAGTATACGACAACAAAAATAAGGACAATAGTAATGTTCACGGTAGTGATGATTCCTCCTCTAGTGATGCTGATCAAGATGCTGAACCTTCTGAAAAAGAAATTCTTGACTTAAAAAATGACAAAGACTTTATAAAAGTGATGAATGCTATCCTAGCTAGAGAGAAGGAATACTATATCTTAGAATTAGCAAGACAAGGTGCCAAACTTCCTATTGGATATGATGTTCAGACGCTTGTCACCAAAAAGGAAGATTCACCTATCCTCGCAGTACACAAACAACTACTAGCTTTGAAAACTGAGATCACGGAACTTAAGAATAAGGATAAATCCCTGAAGCAATATTCCCTAGAGACAATATTCCCATTTGCATTTGACAAGAGTCTATACATCCCTCCATTTCCTTCGCGAGTTGAAATCCCAAAATTTGATAAATGTGATGGTATCTCAGATCCCCAAGATCATGTCAGAGAGTTTTGTGCTGCCTGTATGGAATTCATGCACGATCACACCTATCTCATGCGTCTTTTCCCGAGGAGTCTAGGAGGACAAGCCATGGAATGGTTCTCAAGTCTACCTCAAGGAATAAAATCATTTGAAGAACTAGTCCAACTATTCTTGCAACAATACTCATACGACATTCAACATCCTATGACTATGATCGATCTTTGCAATACTAAACAGAAGATGGGAGAACCTTTTCTCACTTTCCTCCAGCGTTGGAGAAGGATGTTTTCTAGGTACCCACGACCTATCCCAAACTCTAAGAAAATGGATATATTTCTCAATAACTTGGTCCCAGAATTGAAATATAGTATCCAAATGCAAGTACACCCATCATTTAACAAGATGGTAGACAATGCCATTCAAATGGAAGATGTGCTCATCAAAAAAGGGGATATTTCACCTTGGAAGGAAACATAGCTAGGATCTAGTTTTAAGAGAAGAACAAGTATTGGAAATTTGGCAAGGACAACAACAAGAATGTTGTTAATGATGGAGTAGTAGATACTGTTAAAAATACCTCACAGCCTACAATATTCAACTTGGTTAGTGGTACACAAGCACTCAAAACTACTGAGATTGCAGCAGAGAATACTCCTAAGAAAAAAGAATGGTTCAAAGAGAAACCTTGGCTCTCTAAACCTAAGCGTGATTTCACTCCTCTCGAAGAATCATATGAATCCTCTTTCAAGACTCTATTGGTAAACAACCTGATAATGCTACCAGATAACTCCAGACCATACGATCCAGAAGTCAAACCAAGATGGTGGAGAGAAGCTGAATACTATGATTTTCATTGAAACAAGGGTCATAACATAAACAATTGCATGAAACTAAAACATGAGATTCAAGATCTTATAGATGCTAGTAAAATCATTGTCGAAAATCATCCAACCAATGCTGATCACAAAGCATTCAAAGATCCTTTACCTATTTACGAACAAGGTGATTCATCAAAGACCAAAGGAGGTGCTAAGGTAAATTATACCTATGCCAGCTAGGACAACGTTATCAACATGATTGAGCCTTCACACTCAGAATATTGTAATGTGATTATAGTTAAAGATAAACCAAATGAATCACGATATGCAAGAGCTCTGACCCGATCTCAAAAGAAAGTCACTCTCCAAGGAGCTAGTTCTTCTAATCCGGCTCAAGAAACATCAAACCCAACCGCCTTACCAAATAAACAAAAGGAATTAACCTTGGACAAATTTAAAAGGTTAACTTCATCATCATCCTCTGGATACAGTGTAGTTGAATAGTTAAAAAGGACAAATGCTCAAATTTCAATTTTTGAATTGCTACAACTCTCATCGGCTCACAAGGAAATCCTAGACAAAGAATTGCTCACTACCAACGTTCCAAAAGATTTAGACATTGATCGGTTTCAGTCTATGGTGGGTCATCTGACTTCACCTCACTATTTGACCTTCTCTAAAGAAGATGACAACTCATTAAATCATCCACATAACCAGCCATTGCATATTGAGGCCATGATCCACAAACATAGAGTCAAACGTGTTTTGATAGATGGAGGCACGGGGTTGAATATTTGTACTTACCATCTACTCACACAACTAGGATTCTTTGAAAATGTTATTGATCCAGGCAAGAAAATAACAATTAAAGCCTATGATGAAGAAGAAAGGACCTCCAAAGGTCTGGTATCATTACCAATCAGAGTGGGACCAGTAGAGAGAGAAGTCCTTTTCTAGGTTCTTGATATTCCATTGTCATACAATATTTTACTGGGCAGGCCATGGATTCATGAAATGAAGGTAGTACCATCAACATATCACCAATGCTTAAAGTTTCCTTATAATGGAGCTGAAGTCAGTATTACCATTGATACAAATGTCATCTGTAATGCACTGACAAAAGGTGTAGATACTTTTGTGCCTCATAATAGGGCAGCCTCTCCAAATGAAGATCCGAAAACATTGATGAAAGACTTAGAAAAGAGATTGAAGATTATAGATACCGGCATGGATGGCTACAAGATAGAACCAGTACTATCATTAGTTTCTCTTCCTCCATCACCAAAACAGTTGGGCAAACCATCAGAGAACATGAGAACACAGAATTCAACTCCTAATATCATATATGATGGTCTTTTTGTACAGTCTTCTACCTCCTTGGCCAATGAAATAGAAGAGGATGTTGTGCTTAATTGGCTCTTTAAGGGGGATAGTCAAAATGAAGAGGTATGACACTATGAGATTTATCCTACTCAGTATGGTCCTGGTTACAAAATAATCCAGCACATGGGGTATTCCGGTACGGGTCCTTTGGGCAAACAAAAGGAAGGTATTACTAAACCAATTCAGCTACAAACCAAATCCACAAATGATAAGGTTGGACTGGGATATAATCTGAAAAAGACATCAGACCAAAAACATGTTTCTAAGTCTAGGTACTCAAAAAAGATATTGCCTTTAACATTACATGAAGCAGACACTAAACAAACAAAAGTAGAGTGTAGAGAAGAGAAAGAGGAATCAACAGTCAAGAAAGAAGAAATAGTCAGTGCTCAGGCTTTGATGGTATCAACTATGATAGTACAAGAAGTTGAGGTCCCTGAGGATATAAGAGATGAAGTTGTAAGAATCAGAGAATTGTTCGCACCATTAAAAGTTCCAGTCACATATACTGGCAGGCAACAAGTAGATGTTCAAAGACTTATTCAAATGAGTATGAATGGGGTCCTGACTACCTTTCAGACACATCCACTACAGAAACTCCAGAAGAATCTAGCGATGTCATAGATGATGCTCAAGAGCTGATGCGCATAAAAATAGAGAAGGAAATACAAGAAATTAGACAAAAGAGGCAAGCAAATTATGAACAAGGATTGAAAGAAGGAAGAATACAAGAAAGCTTCTCATCTATGTGCCCATATCCTAAAACAGAACAAATCAGGTATAGCACTACACAGGAAGAGTTGGAAGCTACGGAACAAGAACCAGTCATTAGTCCAGAAGAAGCTGAATGGAGTAGGTGATAACAAGTTACAGAAACAATGGGATCATGTCAACGGGTGTGTCAGGTACAAATAACAGATGAACCACAATATGAAGGAACTTGCAGCATTAAAGATGTTGGCATTGATACCATACATATGATTACTAAATCACCTGAAATAGGTTTGGAAACTTCATCTGATGACTCTGATGACAATCCTATTCATGATGATATCCACTCAGCTTCAAAATTGGCATCATCAGATACAAACAATGAAAAGTTGCCTACTAGTTTTATTGTTGTTAAACCAAGATATGACGTCTAGTCTGGCATAGTAAACGACGTTACAAGTATGCCTATTGGATTAGATCGATTAAATATTAACATGAACTCTAATAATCACGATCTGACTTTTCCTAGTCTCGAGACACTGGCACAAGGTATACTTCTAGAACTTGACTTCTCGATTTGCAGCTGTGATAACAATACCATGAATGCTCTCAAACCTACCCCAAATTTATCCTTAGTACACCCTAAATTGATTGACTACACATTACAAAACCAACCAATGGATGTACCTAGTTTTTCCAATGATTATACATTAGCCTATTATCTCAATGCAGTCAAACCTATGGACTCTTCCACCATTGAACAAAGTGAAAATATGACTGAAGCAGATATCAAGTATCTTAGTTGCAAAAATAGAAAAGGTAAAAATAAAAGATCTGACGATGAAAACCACATTGTGGCGGTGTCAGAATCTAAAAAAGAGAAAATAAAGGACATACCTAAAGGTGAAAACCTCTTTGAGGTGCCTAAAGGTGATATATTTGGTATACTGCCCAATCATTTCCAGGAGCGGTCTTCTATATTGATTGAGCCAACTCAGCCAGTGAATATCGAGAGCCAAGAGACACCACAAATCATTCACTTAGCTCAATCACTATCAGAAGAGGAATTGAAGGATTTCACTCAGTTATTCTTAGAAAAGAAAATAAACTTTGCATGGACATACTTTGATATGCCAGGCTTGGATCCTGATCTCATTATGCACCATCTCTCAATCACACCAGGAGTAAAACCAGTCAAGCAAAAACTTCGTAAGATGCACCCACATGTGGCACTATTAGTCAAAGCTGAATTAGAGAAGCTGCTTGAAGCTAGATTTATTAGGGAAATAGATTATGCTGAATGGATTTCCAACATAGTACCTGTGTCGAAGGCAGATAAATCTATCAGAGTTTGCACAGACTTTAGAGATCTCAACAAAGCATGTCCAAAAGACGACTTTCCATTACCGAATATTGATATGATAGTCGACATGACAACTGGATATGAGATGTACTCGCTAATGGATGGATTTTCTGGCTACAATCAAATTAAAATCTCTCCTGGAGATCAAGAAAAGACGTCTTTCACTTGTGCATGGGGAACCTTTTGCTGGAACGTCGTGCCATTTGGGCTAAAGAACGCAGGAGCAACCTATCAAAGAGTAGTCACTATAATTTTTCATGATATGATGCACAAGAATATGGAAGACTACGTTGATGATACTTTAGTGAAAACTATGAAAAGATCAACACGTATTCAAGAGTTAGGTCCTATCCTCGACAGAATGGAAAAGTTCAAACTCCGGTTAAATCCAAAGAAGTGTGCATTTGGAGTGACATCTGGTAAGCTACTTGGATATATTATTTCAAAAAAAAGAATCGAAGTTGATCCTAAGAAAGTCCAAGCCATAATGGAAATGCTGCCTCCAAAGAATATTAGTCAAATGAGAAGTCTACAAGGACGGCTCCAGTCTATCAGAAGGTTCATTTCTCAGCTAGCAGACAAGGCTCAACCTTTCACGAAGGTATTAAGGAAAGGCATATTATACAATTGGGATCAAGAATGTGAGCAACATCTTCAGCAAATCAAAGAGTACCTATCAAATCCATCGATCTTAATGCCACCTATTCAAGGTAAACCACTAATCTTATATATATCAGCAACAGATTCATCACTGGGGGCACTTTTGGCACAACAAGATGACAACAAAAAGGAATGAGCTATCTATTACATCAGTAGGACATTAGTGTCTTATGAAATGAATTATACTATAATAGAAAAAGCATGCTTAGCATTGGTCTTTGCATCACAAAAACTAAGACACTACATGCTAGCACACTCAGTCAAGTTAGTGGCTAAAATTGATCCACTCAAGTATCTTCTTAGCAAGGCAACACTCACAGGAAGATTGACGAAATGGGTCATGATCCTTACAGAATTTGACATTGAATATGTGGAACGCAAAGCCATAAAGGGATAGGTAATTGCTGATCAACTTGCTAAAGCTCTGATTGAAGACTCTCAACCACTGTGAATAGAGTTTATAGATGAATCAATAATGCACCTTACAAAACAACCCTGGAAAATGTTCTTTGATGGGTCCTTTACTCAAAATGGTTCAGGTGCTGGCATATTATTCATTACTCCTCAGAAGTACTCCATCCCAAAATCTTACAAGATTGTATTTCCTTGCACAAACAATATTGCAGAATATGAAGCCTTGGTAAATGGGATAAAGCTAGCCGTTGAATGGAAGGTTGTTGAATTACATATTTATGGAGATTCTTAGCTAGTAGTCAATCAAATCAACAATACATATCAGACTCGAGATGAGAAGTTGATGCCTTACAAGAGAATAGTGGACGATCTCAAGAAGTACTTTGCTTTTGTGTCATTCCAGCAGATCCCAAGGTCCACTAACAAAGCAGCAGATGCTATGGCCACTCTGGCATCCATACCTGAGTTACAAGAGTTCAATGCTTGCTTTGAATTCCTGGTGGAAGAGTTACGTTACCCAGCTTATGATTCCCTTGAAACCCAAATAGTTTGTTCTATTATTGGACACAACTCATCCAGATATAGCCACATCTACTCCTATCTACATGACCAAGTTATTCCTAAAAATATTACCCGAAATGAGAAAAGAAACCTATCTCTAAATGCTTCATGGTATGTTATCATAGCTAACGATTTATTTAGACGAGGTTTGGACGGTACATTGCTTAGATGTCTAGAAACTGAAGAATCTAAATGTGCATTATCGGAAGTCCATGAAGTTATTTGTGGATCTCATTTGAATGGTTTTACTTTAGCTTGGAAACTATTACGAGCTGGCTACTACTGGCCAGATATGGAAAAAGATGCCATTAAATTTGCTAAGACTTGTGAGAAATGTCAGCTTCATGGAAATCTCATACATGCCCCGACAAGGGACCTCATACCATTTATAACACACTGGCCTTTTCAGCAATGGGCCTTTGATCTCATTGGTCAGATATATCCGGCTTCATCCAACAGACATAAATTCATCATAACTACCACTAAGTATTTCACAAAGTGGGTAGAGGCAGTTCCGCTCACCAAAGCAACTGGTAAACAAGTCGCCTTATTCATCCTAAACTATATAATTTGCAAGTATGGAATACCTTTGTCCATCGTGATTGACAATGGAGGACAATTCAAGAATAAAGATCTGGATGAACTTTGCGAGAAATTCAAAATCAAACAAAACTGGTCATTAGTATATTATCCTCAAGGCAATGGATAGGCCGAGGCATCTAATAAGAACCTATTAACTATCTTGCATAGAACAATGAACAAATCAAGGAAGGATTGGCATCTACAGATCAATCCTACATTATGGGCTTACAGAACAAGTATCAGAACACCTACTGGGGCTACACCTTTTTCTTTGGTGTACGGGTCCAAAGCAGTATTACCTATCAAAGTAGAAATACCATCTCTAAGAGTTTCGTTGCAAGGCCTCGTTACTGATGAAGATCATAGAATATCTAGATTGCAAGAACTCAAATTGCTGGATGAGTGTCGACAAGTGGCGTTTGATCATCTCAGAGTGTATCAGAAGAGAATGTCTAGAGGGTATAACAAGAAAGTTCGACAAAGAGAATTTCAGGTTGGAGACCTAGTACTAAGAGAAAATCCAAAAAATCAACAATTTCACGATAACAAAGGGAAGTTTGAACCCAACTGGCTGGGTCCCTACATTGTTACTGCAGTATTTGGCTCTAGTGCCTATCAACTCTCAAACTCGGAAGGAGAATAACTCCGTGAACCGATTAACGCCATCCACTTGAAGAAATTCTTCGCTTAGCACTCTTTGCTCCAGCAAACTTGTAAAGTTGGAAAAAGTCCTGAAAAAAAATCCTAAAAATTAGAAAAAGTCCTGAAGAAAAAAAAAGAAAAAAAAAGAAGAAAAGAACAAAAAAAAAATAATAATAATAAAAAGAGAAAAATTGCCTTGGTGAAAACCTAGTAAATAGGCACCTTGGTAAAAAAAAAAATGAATCTCTGCCAAGCAGGTGAAAACCTGGCAAACAGGCGCCTCTTGTACTAAAGCGCTCCATCTATCAACGCAACGTTGGCATTTCCCACTTTCAAGCATCTTTTGCTTTTGCTTGTACATATTTTCAGTCACTTTTGTGACATCCTGGTTCGTTGAAACCCTCATGACTTGAAACTGATCAACGTCCTAGTCTTAGGTTACTCGACAGAGCACATTGCATATCCTAAGCATTGTCAACCAAGTCATTATTCCGTCAATGAAACCCGGTCATCCACTCCGAGTCAGTTACCTATCTCTTGACTACTACAGAGTTTTTATCACTGAGTTCACAAGCAAAACAACATAACGGAAAACAATTACTAAACAGTTTGAGCTATGAATGACAATTTTCTTTGTATGTTGTCTTTTATATTGATTTTCGATAATTATCCCCTCGAGTAACTCTAGGAAGTCTGTATTGACTAAGAGGTACAAGGATTGGGGGCATAATATTTTCTTTGTTTTCTGCTTGTAGGAATGATCTCAATGATCTAGAAACATACAAATTAGCTGGGTGTCTGTGATAAGAGCCTTCACATTAAGGTGAAATTGCCTCACATACCTCGACTCCGCTTATTTGTATGCTACAGGGAGGTCCATATTATTTCTTTGTCTGTTTTGAGGGAATTTCTTTATGATGCAATTCGGGTCCCTGTGAAATCTGTCCAAGGATATGAACGAAAAAAGGGTCATTGCGGATAAGATAATTAATATTGCACATTGAAAAAGAAAGGAACTCTAACCTGCCTGTTGTGTTCGTTATGCTCAATGATGAATCTTAAGTATTTTAAATCCAGTGACTAGGTTTAGGTTGCATTTTGCACATCATTTTGCATTTCATTCTGCATTTTTGTGAATCTAGAGTGATTTTGGTATAGTAATAATCTCTTTATCTTATGAATGAGAGTTGAGAGCATCATCATTTCTTACGCTAAGTGGTCTTTTTTATCATTTATTTCTTTGATTGAGTACTTGTGTTTTGAGATGTTCAGCTACATACATGACATTTCATATAGATTTATTTATTCATTTCATTATTATTCATTTATACTGATCTTATTGCATAGAAAAACAAAAAAATTGCATTACTCATTACTCATTTTCATTCATTCATTTATTTGCATATAAAAATAAATAAACAAAAACATAAACATCCATATTCATTTGCATTACATACATTCATGCTGAAATAAATACATACATATAGAATAAAGCATATGGAAACATCTCATAGTCGATCAACATGAGTATGATGAAGTCAAATCAAATCTCGTATATATATAATGTCAAGTATGAGGGTACAAAATGATGTCCAATGACATATACAAACTCCCATCGGAGCAAGAATCGTATCGGCTACAAAAAATGGGTGTGTCTACAAAAAAATATCCAAGCTACAAAAAGAATCATCTAGCTGGCGCCCTCTCCCTCATCGCCTGGTGGAGGAGGAGGAGCCTGATGCCCAGGATCCTGTCAAGGTGCTCATGCTCCCTCTAATCTAGCCATATACTATGAATAGGGTTGCACTTGTTGTGCAACAAGAACTACAACACTATACGCTGCTACATAATACGTAGCCCTACTGCTCTGGAGAAGCACCTCCTATCGAAGAAACTCTATCTCTGCTCTCGACTCGGCTCTCAATGCTGTGATCTGGATATCAAGCTTGGCCCTAATCTCAACCAGCTGCCGGTCTCACTCCGCCAGCTGAGTTTGAGCCACTGTCAATTGTGACTACAGCTCTGCAAGGCGTGCTGTCATCAACCGTCCTGTGTCGACCCCCTGCTCTCTCGTAGGCTCTCCGCTGCCATCTCCATCGCCATCTCCACCTGTGGCTCCACCCTGCTCATCCTGCCACTACTGTATCTACCTCAGAGCTGCTCGCTCCTCCTCTCCACCACCCAACCTCATGCCTACTCTCCCAAGGGATCCACCCTCACCCCTCTGTTGTCCAGCATCAGCTCGCACTCCACTGCTGCTAGCACCAGGATCACCACCAGTCCATCGTGGAGCATCTGGTCTCTGTGCCTGTCTCTGGCCCTATCCCTACCTATGGCCCTGTCTCTATCCCTATCCATGTGCCGGTAGAGGGGCATCATCCTCCACATCCTCAATATGAGGAGCATGCTCTCCACGATCCGTAAACCAAGGGAATGGATGCTGCTGAAAGTAATCCCTATATTGGGGCAATACCCTCGCATCTGCTATATCATCTAGGTAATCCCACCTCAGACGGTGTAAACCTGTCAGCTCCTGCATCGCTAAAGCATAGGATAGCCTAGGCGACCATCCCTGCCTCTCCTCATCAGCATATCAAGAATATGTCATATACTCTTGAGAGATCCCCTGCGGCCAGCCGTACTACCTCATCACTTGTGAAACAATGAATCACTCCACAATAGTCTACGACCTCCCAATCAGTGGGCATGTAATAAAAAGATCTCTCTGAACCGCCCGCCAGTCATCCCATGACTCCAACCCCCTGTACGGTCTCCATATGACAGCTATCAGATCATCGAGTTGTCATCCCCAGAAGTCTGTCTTGCCTAGATGGGGCTGCGTAATATATCTGGCATACCTATGGATAATAGGCTATCTAGGCTCTCTGCTATCATCAACTATCGGCCGACAAATGGGAAGGTGTTCCCAAGCCCACACCTGTAAAATGTAAACCCTTGCAGCCATGCTCCGCCCATCTCTGTAAATAATCTCATGCATCTCCTGATACATGTGGGCCAATAAGCAAGAGCCCCAGCCAAGTCTCTAAGGGGTCTCTATCAACCTCTCCAGCATACGACCCCATTCGCTCTAAAAACCCTATTGCCCTTTGTCTGGCATCAAGAAGCAACCAATGAAACCTGCTAGGACACATGCCAGCGGATACTCCTCACTATACCTGCCCATCAATATATCCCAACTCATAGAATGAGTCAAGATGTCAGGATCCCTGAATACGTTCCTAAGAGCCTGTAGTCCAGGTAATAGTGCAGTATCATAATCCACCTTATCCCCAGCAAAAGGGATACAAAGGATCCTATACACATCCTCGGGAGTGATAGTCAACTCCCCAATTGGCAAATGAAAGGTATTATGCTCTGAATGAAATCACTCTACCAACGTTGTCAGCATCCCATGGTTCACATGGATATCAGGTAACCTCATCAGGTGAGTAAAGCCACACATATCAATATGAGCCTGCTCAACCTTAGACAAATCACGAACCAAAGCCATAGTAGGAGGATATACGCATCTAAAGAGCACATGAGGTAAGCACACCTGCAACAATCCAACAATGAATCATCAGAAAACATTCCAAATGAGCCTACAAGAGAAGTTAAACATCATGCAAATCCAACTAAGTCAAATGCAAAACCAAAATTTCATGTTTACACTTTCGAATATGGTCACTATTTTTCGCACAACAAAACACAGTTAAACAGAATCTCATACAAGTTAGGAATGGCTCTCGTACGAGAAAACAGCCTCAAACGACATTTTATTGGACTCCGCACAACAAAATAGTCTCCTAACCGACCTGCCATACGACATAAGGGTGGATCTAGTACAAAAAATCTAATGGCTTCAAATGATAAAAGAAAAATTGCCAGTTTTTCGTACGAGACAGGATCCTGTCTCGCACAATGAAACGTGACACCCAACCCAAAACCCATGAAAAACATGAAAAATGCATTAAAAAATTCAAAATTGGAAACATAAACAGGCTTAAGATCGATCACTTACTATTGGCTCATAGTTTCGGGGTCGATTATGTCTTCTCTGGTGCTCGAATTGATGCTAACGAGTAGGGACCACCATTTTTCTTCACAGAAAGCTTTTTGAATTTTCAAACTTGGAGGGTTAAAATGAATTGAAAATGACACTTTCGTCCCATATATAGCCAAAAACCTAATTTTTCAACTTGCTCTGATGGACACGAAAATTGTACCCTTAGCTAATGTGCCTGCTCTGATTCCATTTTCGAGATCGAAATTGAAATTCGAGATCATCTTGCTAGTCAATTTCACAATTTGGACCACTTATCGCTCTGTTCATCAAATTCTCAGTCTTTCTTCGATTTGTGCTCAATTTCTCAACAATCAACGCTGAATATCAATTTCAAATATACAAATCAACTTTGTGATCAATTTAATCTTCAAAATTCTTCAAAATCACTTTGCGCTCAAATAACTAATCATTGCTCAAAATTGCCTAAAATCAACTACCCTCACTATCATTTTGATTTCGCTCTTGAGGGGGCATATTCATGACCTTATGACCTCACATCTTACAAGTCGAGAAAATTTTCAAATCTTCATCAAAAGTCGAGCAAAATCTTTTCAATTAAAGAAAATCAATCCTTATCGCTAAGAGGCATCTCAGCTTCATCGCTTCACATCAAGTTGAGATCTCTCGATCATCTGAATATAATCAATCACTAGGGGCATATCAGTTTCATCACTTCACATCAAGCTGATATTTGTCCTTCATCTGAATTAATCTCTTAGCGTTAATCAGTTTCATCACTTCAAATCAAACTGATTATTTGCTTAAACTTAATCAAAAGTTTAAAGAGTTTCTTTGATCACACTAAATCTAAGTAGGTGTTCAGTATTCGTTTCTTGATCAAGCTGGACGGTTTATTCTTCGCTCATTGTGTCTTGATCAATCAAGTTCAAGATCGTTTTTTATCATCACTCACTGTATCTAAGTTCAATCAAGTTCTAGATTAGTAAGATCTGCTTCTTGATCAATCAAGTTCAAGTTCGGTATCTTTGTTTTCTATCGTTCCTCAGTTCAATCAAGTTCGGGATCGGTATCACTTTAATCAGACTTTATTCAGCTTTGTTGCTTTGAATCAAGCTAAACACCTTGCTTTTCATCTAGTTCATGATCAATCAAATTCAGAACTGGAATCTCCTAGACATCACACATTCTTTGAACCAACGTGTTGCTCGCACATTAATTCAAAGAGGGGCAAATGTAATACCCTAAAATTGGTCATCTAAACCATGGGCCCCTAATCTCGACAACATCACCAAGGTCCTAACCAAGGCAATTAAATCAATCTTGAGCACATTATATATTCTTTAATTATCAAAAATCACATGGCAAATCAATTACTCAATATTAATTAAATATTTATTTAATACATTTCCAAGAATATCATTTTGATCAATTATCCTATTTTAATTTATTAAATATCTTTGTATATTTAATTAATTAATAAATTTGCCATTCAATCATGCGAAAAGAATTAATTTACTACAAAAAGAAGAATTTATTACAAAACAAAAAGTTGAATTGAAAATTAAATAAAATAATTGAATTGAGAGAAATCAAACTTGAGATATTATTTCTTTTTCTAAATTTAGAACTTGAAATCGGAAAAGCAATTAATTGAATTATTAATTATTCTCTTAAATTGGAACTCGAAGCTTTTCAGAAAAAGTTCAGTTGCATTAAAAAGACCTTTTTCTTGAATAAATCAAATATGTGCATGGAATTATCTATTTTTATCTGATATGCATGGAATTAATTTATTATTATTTTCCAATGCAACTTGGACTTCTAATTTGAATGCATTTCAATTCAACTATAATTGGAATCTATCTCAATGTTAACTCAACCTGATTTCTCAATTATTTTCAATTAACCCTAAATTGAGCTTTTTCTCTTGTGATTCTCTATAAATTCAGTCTCCAGCTCTCATTCCAATTCACCCCATAGATTTTTGAGAACACGCTTGGAGATTGTTATCATGCTGATTTTTCTCTGGAGTCATTGATATATTGTGCTCTTTTTTTTTTAGATTTCTTGCATCCATTATTGCTTGCATCCATTATTACTTGAATTGATTATTGCTTGAATTATTCATCCATCTTGCATCCATATAGCTTAAATATCATATAGATTAAATCCTTTGTCTTGGTGTAGTCTAGTCACTGGTATTGCTTATAAAAATCTGAGAGCAATCTTATACTCGCATCTTTTAGAAGGCAATTGGTTGATTTGTCATGGTTTTCTTATTAATGCTTATATCTAACTAACCATGCATATAATGACTAAATTGAAGTGTTGTGTATTGCAGATACAGCTCCTTATCCCACTTTTCACACACATAGTTATTACTAGTATTAGTGAAGTGGTTTAAGATTTTGGTCAAATGGTATTTAAGTTTCAAATCTATTGCATTGTATCACTGAAGTATTTGGCCAACCGGTAAGGTTTGACAGTGTTGCTGCAAATTTGTTAAAGTGTCTAAACTGGTTAGCTTAGTGAGTTGATTCTAAGTTGGAAATGAGTTTGGAGAAAGTTTAGTTAATTTTCTATCTACTGATTCACCCCCCCCTCTTAGTAGTTGACTGGATATTTTATAGTTTCATCATATTATCAATTGGTATCAAAGCAAACCACGTCCTCTTGAGTATAAGCCTAATAGCTTGAGGAAAAGATCTAGGAGAAAATGATGAAGAGAGAGGGTCCGAAGTTCAATAGAGATAACTACCAAATCTAGAGTGACAGGATGAAGATTTACATCAAGAGCTTAGGAAGTCAGTATTGGGATCATGTTGTTACTAAGTATAACTTGCCTAGTGTAATTCTGACTGATGATCAGAAGAAGGAGAACTGGAGAACAACCAAGCATTAGAAGTCATCATCAGTACCTTGTCAAATTCATAATATGTTGATGTTCATGGATCGGAGACTACACATGAAGTTTGGCAGAAATTGGAAGAAATCTATAGCGGTGATGAGCATGTAAAGATAGGCAAGGAAGAGAGTCTCGGAGGAAAATTTGATGATATGTGAATGGCTGAAGGAGAAAACATTCAACGGTATGGTTAGAGAATCAAGGAGATAGTTGGAGAAATCAAAAGTGTTGGAGGTACAGTGGAGGATGCCACTGTGGTTAGTAAGGTATTGAGAACCCTTCTACCGGTCTACGCTATCAGAGTTGCAGCCATTCAAGAACTCAAATCTATTGACAAGACAAAGGTAACTCTTGAATCTATCACTGGTAAATTAACTGCATTTGAATTATATGGTTTTGATGGAAGTGTTCAGAGGTCAAAATCTGCATTTAAAGCCTCAGTCTCAACCCCACCAGTAAGGAAAAGTAGAGAAATAAGTTACAGTCATGAATCTAGATCCAAAAAAGAGATATATGATGAAGATATCCTAATAGAACTTGAAGCATTGTTGGCCAAGTGGTTACCCAGAGGTACTGACAAGTATAGAGGTAAATTACCACTGAAATTTTTTGCATGTAACCAGATAGGACATATTTCTACTAACTATCCTAATGGAGATAATGAGGAAAAATGAGAGAAATATAGGAAGTTTAAAGGAAATAGAAAAAGAAATTGTCTCATTGCAGTGGATGGAGGAATTGCAGATGAAGAATCTAAGGAAGATGCAAATGAGGACATTGTCTTTGTTTCTATCAAAGAATACATATCAGATCAAAAGGCATTGATCTCTCACTTGGATAGTTCAGATGACTAGATTATAGACAGTGGTTTTTCACACCATATGATTGGTGACTAGAGCAATTTTATAACATTGGAAGAATTTGATGGATGTGTTGTCAGATTTGGGAATAACACTCCCTGCATGCTGAAAGGGAAAGGATCCATCTCCCTGAATGGTAAGAGTAGTGCAGATGATGTCTACTGGGTTGAAGAATTGAAACACAATCTTTTGAGTGTTGCTCAACTCAATGAAAAAGGTTACCTGCTAGAATTCAAGAATGGAGTTTGCAAGATCTTTGGAAGCAAAGGTGAATTTATTGCAACCAGAAAACAAACCAAAGGTAACTTATTTCACTTAAACTCTAAATTCAATAGTTGTTTGATTGAAAAATTTGAAGATAGTTGGCTTTGGCATCGAAGGTTTTGTCATGTGAATTTTGATAACATTGTAAGAGTCAGCAAGTCAAATTTAGTAAGAGGTTTGCCATAGTTGGACAAACCAATGAATGCTTTGTGCAAGGAATGTCAGTTAGGGAAAATGACATCCTCAACCTTCAAGAGCAAATCTTTCTCAGTTGAACATTTGCTAGATTTGGTTCATACTGACCTATGTGGGCCAATGAGGACTAGGAGTATTCAAGGTGATCGGTACCTCATGATATTTACAAATGACTTCTCAAGGATGACGTGGGTCACATTATTAAAAGACAAGACAAAAGCATTCAACAAATTTAAGGCATTCAGAGCCTTGGTTGAATATGAAAGTGGAAAGAAGCTAAAGTGTTTAAGAACTGATCAAGGTGGTGAATTTACTTCAGAGGAATTCACTAGATATTGTGAAAATAATGGGATCAAGAGGCAACTATCTGCACCATGGACACCCCAATAGAATGGTATTGCAGAAAGGAACAATCGATCAGTGGTTGAAGCTACTAGGACTATGTTAATTTAAGGAGGTATAGCTAAGACATTTTGGAGAAAAGTTGTCAGCACAACTGTGTATACAATGAACCAGATATTGGTTAAAAGAGGTAAGGACAAAACACCCAATGAATACTGGTATGATAGATCACCAAATGTCAGTTACTTCAAAAAAATTGGTAGCGGATGTTCTATTAAAAGAAGTGATTATATTGGTAAGTTTTATGCCTAAAGTGATGAAGGCATATTTATTGGTTACTCCACCACGAGAAAAGCTTACAGGTTCAACAATAACCAGACTAAGAAGATCATTGAAAGTGTCAATGTTCGAGTAGATGAATCTTATGAAAAATCTGAAGAAACCAGCAAGGAGAAGGAAGAAGAAGAACCAAACACACCATTTTTTGGAACCAAAACTTGTAAAGCCAGAATTTGGAGAACTAAACATAGAAGCCCCAGTTCAACCGGAACAAGAAGGTCCAACAGAGGATGAAGAAAGTGAAGAAGAAGAAGAAGAAGAACCTGAAAAATCAAGATCATATTATTCCAAGGTATGTCAGACTCAATCACAACCCCAATTAGATTATAGGAGACAAGAATGCAGGTGTGTTAACTAGAAGAGGGCTAAGAGAAAACTCTTGTATGATCTCCACCATTGAGCCTAGAACAACAAAATAAGCCTTTGCAGATGAACACTGGAACAAGGCAATGGAAGAAGAACTTGATCAGATAGAGAAGAATAATACATGGTCACTGGTACCCAGATCGGAGAACAAGAATGTCATAGGCAAAAAGTGGGTATTCAGAAACAAATTGAATGAAGATAGAGAAGTGGTCGGGAATAAAGCTAGATTGGTATGCAAAGGATATGCACAAGAGGAAGGTGAAGATTATGGTGAGAAATTTGCACCTGTAGCAAGATTGGAAGGTGTAAGGATTCTACTTGCATTTGTAGCATATAGAGGATTTAAGGTATATCAGATGGATGTTAAATCAACATTCTTAAATGAATTGGAAGAAGAAGTCTACATAGAACAACTAGATGGTTATGCATTAACTGAAGAAAAGGATATGGTGTGAAAGCTACATAAGGCATTATATGGATTGAAAAAAGCACCAAGAGAATGGTATGAAAGATTGCACTCTCACTTAGTAAAGATAGGTTTTCAAAGAACCAGTGAAGATAGCAACATATATCTCAAGACAGAAGGAGATAAAATACTAGTGAGGTATTTGTTGATGATATCATTTTTGGAGGTAATGATGATATGTGTCACGATTTTGCTAATGAAATGAAGAGTGAATTGTAGATGTCACTAGTAGGTGAGATAAAAAATTTCATAGGTTTGCAAATCCAACAAATGAAGGAAGGAATTTTTATCACACAATCCAAGTATGTGAAGAAAGTATTGAGAACTTTTAGAATGGGAGATTTCAAACTAGTTGGAACACCAATGGTTACAGGCTGTAAATTGTCAAAGGAAGATGATTCTGCACTAGTTGATGAAAAGGAATACAGATCCATGATAGGTAAACTACATTATGTTTTCCACAGTAGACCGGACATTGCTCATGCAATAGGATTAGCTGCTAGATTTTAGAAAAATCCCAAGGAGACACACATGATTGCAACTGAAAGGATTTTTAGATACTTGAAAGACACAATAGATTATGGATTATGGTATCCATATGCAGGAGAATTTGACTTAAAAGTATATATCGATGTAGATTGGGAAAAAAATATTGATGACAGGAAGAGTAAAACCAAAGGAGAATTTTTTCTTTGAGGCAGACTAGTGTCTTGGAGCAGCAAGAAACGGAGTCGTATCTCTCAATCAATAGCAAAAGATGAATATGTTGCAGCTTACATTAATTGTACCCAAGCAATTTGGATGAAACACATATTGGAAGGTTTCAAGCTGAAGATATCAGAACCAGTAAGAATTTTTTGTGATAACACAAGTGCTATAAATATTTCAAAGAATCCGGTGTTGCATGATAGGACAAAGCATATAGAGATAAAGTATCCTTTCTTGAGAGAGAAAGTTCAAAGCAAAGATGTATCACTGGAGAATGTTTCCACTAAAGAACAACTAGCAGATATTTTTACAAAACCTCTACCTAAGGCTACATTTGAATATCTTAGAGGTAAGTTAGGGTTTGTACCCCTATATGAAGTCAATTAAGCAGATAGGGAAGACATCAATCCTGGAACCTATTGAAAATCTTGAAGAAGGATTGGTGAAGTATGGAGCTACTTCACAGGGGGAGAAACTCATTGCAGAACAATGAAGCATGGATAAGAAACAAAATAGTTTACCTTCACTTTGGCATTGTTGTCAAAGGGGGAGAAAAGTATATGATTGATAAGCCTTATATGTTAAGGAGAGAAGACAGATTGCAGACTAGTTACTAGCTAAAGATATGATGATACAGTTGAAGGAGAGTATATGGTGAAAAATGTAAACCAGGATTCCTATACCTGTGTATATGCTTTACTCTCAATCATGACAAACAATTGGTATTGATATTTGTATTGCCATCAATGCCAAAGGGGGAGAATGTTGGCATTGCATGAAGATTACGTTGAAGATTGGAAGTGTTGTCATTGATGTCAATAGCAACTGGTAATTAAGCAGTAAAGTAACCGGTAATGAAGTAGTAAAGCAACTAGTATTGAAGTAGTGAAGATCAATCGATAACTAACCAATTGAGAAGCATAACCCTAACCAATGTACCTTGGAGATCGATTGTGATGATTTATGACTGGTGATGAAGATTCCATGTAAGCATATTGCACATGATGAGTTTTGAAAAGGTTTTGGCACGTAAAGATAATCGTTTATCTTGGGAATGATCAAAATCATAGTATGAAGTGACAAACGCGTAATGAGTTACAAGATTCAAAGTGCAGTGATCTAGGAGCAGTTGAAGATGCCTAGAAGAATGTGTAGTTGATTGCAATGTAATCTAATGGTCAATATTGAACCGATGTGTTTGTAATCTCTATGAGAATCGTAGGGTTTATGTTGTGTTATCGACCTAATATATTTGTTTTTAAGGTCGATGGATTGTTTTAAAATGTGTTGGAAAATTTGGTTAAGTGTGATAGTGATTGTTGTTGAACCAAGAGGTGTTTTTGTAGAATGATGTGAAGGTAGATAGGAGTGATAAAGGATCTGATTCAACAAGGAAGTGTTATTTCTAGATCAGTAAAGAACCTGTTGTTCTCTAACCATTACAACATTAAAATCCCTTAACTGGGTAAGCTCTAAAAGGCTTGTTGTTGAAATCCTCTAACTAGGCGATCCATGAGCTTGGATTTGAAATCCTCCACTGAGGTTACCTTTAACAAGGTATTACCTTTAACAGGGTATTTGTAGTCAATCCCTTAACCAGGTGGTCCTTAACTGGATCTGTTCCTAACAAAACATTATTGTATAAGCTTCTAACAAGGCTTGGTTCCTAATAGGGAAAACTTTAGAAGAGTTCAAAAATACTTGTGGGTATTCATCCCCACTATGGTTTTTCCCATTTGGGTTTCCACGTGAAAAATCATTGTGTCAAGTGGTGAATGATTGTGTGGATGTGTTTGGATATGGTTGATATGAATGAATGGTAAATATGCATAGATATATTTAACTAACTGGAAATGATCTGAAATATGTTATTACTGGTATGAGTGAAGTGGTTTAAGATTTTGGTCAAATTGTATTTAAGTTTTAGATCTATTGCATTGTATCACTAAAGTATTTGGTCAACCGGTAAGTTTTGACAGTGTTGTTGCAGTTTTGTTAAAGTGTCTAAATTGGTTAGCTTAGTGAGTTGTTCTAAGTTGGAAATGAGTTTGGTGAAATTTTAGTTAATTTTCTATCTATTGATTCACCCCCCCCCCTCTTAGTAGTTGATTAGATCTACATAGTTTCATCATATTATCATATGGTAATAGTTCATAGTTGCATATGTTGATTAGTATATCTTCTTTTTTTTTTAAATCTCTATTTGTGGGTAGATTATGTTTATTTCTCTAGGGTATTTTGGCGAGCATTACATTGTATGTGTGTGGAGGTTGAGAATAAGAGGTGGAACACTATATAATGTGGGTATGGGAGATGTTTGGGATACAAATGGAAGACTCACAAAAGGAGGTATATAAGAATTTTGATTAACAAGGTTTCTCCCTTCACTAGCATGTGTAGGATTAACATGTTGTGTGGAAGTAGTCATGATAGAAGATTTAAATGTAGGCACACTAGGCAAGGATGTAGGCATAGGAATATAATGATTGACTTGACTAGTGGGTTGAGAGTAACCAAGGACTTTGACACAAATTTTGATAGTCATGATATTAGTGTCAATAATATGAGAAAGGTCGTGAAACAAATCAAAACCAATTTTCTCACTTTGCACCATTCTTTTTAATCATTCAATCAATGAGATTAACTCACCTTCTGGGTTTTGTTGATTCTGAAGAACACAAATGGACACTGAGAGGGGGGGGTGAATCAATGTATTTTAAAACTTTAATTTCATTATGTAGATTATAAGGATGTAATGCAATCATAAACACATACACACAAAAACACATCACATAACACCAAATGTACAAGGAAAACCCTGTGTGGGAAAAAACTCAGTGAGAATAGCTGCTAGAGTCTACTGCTCCCATCTAGCCTCGTAGGTAAATAACAATTTACAAGATGTTTTAGAGAACCAACCCAAGGAGCACCAACCCTTGATATTCTGAACACCAACTCAAGGAGCACCAACCCCTAGTTTTATGAGCATCAACTCAAAGGAGCACCTACCCCTGCTCTGAGAACCCACTCAAAGAAAATACAACAAGATTCAGGTTTACAATGATAAAGACAGGTTACAAATGAATTTTATAACATTATAGAATTATCATATCTTGAGAATGACTCTCTCTGTTTCTGCGGATTACAGTCTATCAATTCTCTACAAAACAATTATGTGTTCTTCTCCTTTCGCTTCTTTACTCTGCCTCAACTTTGCCTATCTCAGACTACTCTTTGTTCTCAATCTTATGTTGCTACTACAACCCTCACTACTCTATTTCTACAACTGCTCACTCTCTAACTCTCTTTGGCTATGCTATTCAGTAGTGCACTTCACTTCAGCACATAACATCTCTCATTTAACTCAAGTTTTTTAAAGAGATGTCTTTTGTTTCACATTAATATCTTTCTCTCATCTACTCCCATTGAGGAGGTGTATCGGGATAGCTACTGTCAACTCTCTTTTTCAATCAAGATCTTATTCTCTATCTACAAAATGATTTCAAATTGGTTGCATACATTAAATGTGTTTTATCTATTTTCAGGTCGATCAATACATAGATTACTAAACTTAGTTATCTCAATCTTCTTTTCAAGAATACGGTCTGAAGTAGATTGGATTTCTCTCTTTTTATTGTCCATCTGCATTGAATAACCCTACCCTATTTTCTGCCCTTTGGGGTTATGTTCAATTTATCACAGAGTTGTTATTTTTAACAAACTTGATCTGTGCTGCAAATTTGATCCTGCCTCTGTCAAGCATCTTGAGCTCATCAATAGACTGTAAAAGGTTCACCATTAATGAGATTATTGTCCTCTTATCAATCTACCCAAATAGATATGATGACTATATGATCCACCATCACCGACTACAACAAATCTAATTTGTTCTATCCACCAAGGAGCCACATGTCTTCACATTATTTGTCCAAATCAGATGGTCAAGGTCGGTCATAAACCATGTGGATAATCAAGCTGCTCAAAATTGATCAATCTTCATGTTGTCACTAACTTTCATGTTATGCGGTCTGCAAAAAATGTTCATCAATATAGCTAACCCAAAGTCGGTTTCTCAAAGCTCCATCGGTATAACATTAACTACCAGGTTAACATCTTGTCTCTATTTTGCCTTCAAAACTTATCTTGACGACCACTTGATGTCTTTGATCCCTCTCATTGGTAGAGTTATTTCGATGAAAAAACTCACCTCTGAATTCACTTGTCACCATAGGCTATCCCGAACAAGGAACCTCCAAGCTAAACAACCATATATCAGAATAAGCATAACTATCGATATAATAATATGTTAGATCGATAGTATAAGTCATTCCAATAATCATAGTGTCAAATTACCTTTATTGACATAAGTATCTTGATACTCAAACTCCGCAGTGACAGACTTCATCGGCATAGGCTACTTTAAACTGAAAAAAATCATGCCAAAACACCCATTTATCAGAATAGTCATAACTATCAGCATAGGTTACTCTAATCGCAAACTCCACAGTGACCAACTTCATCGGCATATCTATTCTGAATTCACAACTCATCGAAACAAACTTCATCGGCATATGTTATTCTAATGATTTATCTCTGTCGAAATAGCTTGTACTATCGACATAGTGGAATTTAGTCATTATGCCTTTGGTAGTTATCTCAACACACCTCCTCAGTCTCCTTGTTGGCATAGCTATTTTGATATGACAAAGCACAAAGGAAACTCCAACATCAGTATAGTTATTCTGATCTGATAATGTTGCAGTATAACTTGTGTGTTATGCTGACTACAAGGAAATGAAACCATCTACAACCTGCAACACATTTTGACATCATTGACAATAATGTGAACAATCTCCCCCTTTGGAATTGATGTCAATACACAATAGCAACAAACACAGACAACTCTTTCTCCTCCTTTCAAGCTAAAATAGGCATATAACATTCTCCCCCTTTGACAACAATGGCAAACGAACCTGCACACGACCTGTAAACATGATGTTTTCTCTTTCTCCCCTGAATATGTCCAGCTTGGACAAGGCTTGGAAATTGTCTTTTCCTATAAATTCCATTAGATGAACTATTATTGCAATATAAACAATAGTATTAATACTGCTCATAAAAAATTCAGAACTCCCCCTAAGACAAACATGAGGTTCAAGGAAGAAAAAGTAGTAAAACAGTATGCTCCCCCTGAACCATAGACCTCACCAATAGATTTAAGTGCTGAAAGAAGGTGGAACAACACCTAACTTGCATCTTATATATTCAAATGTGTCCTTTGGTAGTGGTTTTGTAAAAATGTCAGCAAATTTTTCACTTGTGGGAACATATTCAACCTTTACCTCCTTGTCAGCTACCTTCTCCCTCAAGAAATGGTTCTTAATTGCTATATGTATTGTCCTTGAGTGCATTACAGGGTTCTTGGAAATATTAATGGCACTTGATTTATCTTACATAATAGCTATAGGATTTGAAAATGATACTTGAATGTCATTTAAGGTCCGTTTCATCCACAAATCCTGTGAACAACATGTAGCAGCAACTATGTACTCTGCTTCAGCCATAAACAAAGAAGTGGAAGCTTTCTTCTTGTTGTGCCATGAAACCAATCTCTCTCCAAGGAAGAAAGCTCCACCACTAGTGATCTTTATGTCATCTACACATCCTGCCCAATCAACATCAATGTAGGCTTTCAAAGTGAAATATCCTTTCTTTGGATACCATAAGCCATGAGTAAGTGTTCCTTGTAGATATCTGAATATTCTTCTAACTGCATTTACATGTGATTATTTTGGAGCATCTTGAAACCTTGTAGCCTTGCATACATCGTGAACTATATCAAGCCTTGTTGTTGTAAGATACAATAGACTTCCAATCATAGATCTATACAAGGTCTAATCTCCATTAGGTGACTCGTCATCCTTACTTAATTTGCATCCTATTACCATGGGAGTACTAACTGGTTTGTTGTCTTCCATTTGAAAATTATTTAACATGTCCTTTGCATATTTGGTTTGTGATATAAATATTCCTTTATCTAACTGATAAATCTGCAAACCAAGGAAATATGACAGCTCTCCAAGCATTGACATCTCAAACTTGGACTGCATTTGGTCAGAAAATTCTTTGCATAAAAAATCTTTATTGCCTCCAAAGATGATATCATCTACATATAACACTACTATGATCATGTAGTCTCCATCTACCTTAATATATAAGTTTTTGTCAACATTGTCTTTTTTGAAACCTTGTTGATGAAGGTACTATCCAACCTAGAATACCATGCTCTAGGTGCCTGCTTTAGACCATATAATGCTTTCTTCAATCTGCAAACAAAGTTCTCATCTTCATGCAATGGAAAACCTTCAGGTTGCTCTATGTAGACCTCTTCTTCAAGATTGCCATTCAAGAATGCAGATTTGACATCCATTTGATATAATTTGTATCCTTTATATGTTGAGAATGCCAAGAACATCCTTATAGCTTCAAGTCTTGCAACTGGTACAAATGTTTCTTCAAAATCTATTCCCTCTACCCGAGCATAACACTTGCACACTAGTCTAGCTTTATTTCTGATTACTTTGCCTTCTTCAATCATCTTATTCCCGTAGACCCATTTTGTCCCAATGACATTCTTGTCTGTTGGCCCAGGAACCAAATCCCAAGTCTTGTTCTTCTCTATTTTATGCAACTCTTCTTCCATAGCATTTATCTATTTTTCACTCTTGTTGGCCTCATCATATGTTCTAGGTTCCATCTCAATCAAAAGACTGTAATTTACTTGCTCAGTGCTCCTTGGTCTCCTTCTAGTTTGCACACCCTCATTTTTGTTTCCTATAATCTTCTCCTCAGAGGGATTCTTTTGCACGTATCTATTTGGAGTCTTGCTGGGTACTTCTTCTTGTTCACTTTCAAATTTTTGTTCATCTTCAATATGTGATTCTTCAATCTGATTTATTATGCTATGTTTTCCTTTATGTATATCTTCATCCACTATTACATGTACACTCTCAATCACCTTCTTTAGCCTCTTGTTGAAACATTTATAGGCCTTTCTATGAGTTGAGTACCGCAAGAAGATACCTTGTCACTTCTTGAATCAAAACTTCCTAATCCACCTTCATCTCTTTTGATAAAGCATTTGCTACCAAACACCTTCAAATACTCGAATGATGGTTTCCTATCATACCATAACTCATAAGGTGTCATTTTGTTGTTCACACTTAGTTGAACTCTATTTAATGTGTATAAAATAGTATGGACTGCTTCTTTCCAGTATACATCAGGCAGATTAGATTCATTCAATATTGTCCTTGCCATCTCCTTGGTTGTCTTGTTATTCCTTTCCACAACACCATTTTGTTGTGGTGTCCTAGGGGCTGAATATTGTCTTTTGATTCCATGTCTCTCACAAAAGTCTTCAAATTCATTTGATGTAAACTCACCTCCATGGTCTAATCTCGGACATTTAAGCTTGTATCCACTTTCTTTCTCAACTATCTTCCTAAAGATTTTGAATCTTCCATAAGCTTGAGACTTGTCTTGCAAGAAGGTGACCCATGCCATCCTTGAAAAATCATCTATAAGAAACATAAAGTATCTTTCTCCATTTAGGTCTCTTGTTCTTATAGGCCCACACAAATCAGTATGCACAAGCTCTAGTGGCCTTGTAGTTGAGTACTCTTTAGTCTTGAAGCTTACTTTAGTTAGCTTTCCTCTTTGACACTCATCATCGAAAGTGCTTGCTAGTTTGATAATATGAGGTATGTTCCTAACATAACCTCTCTTTCTCACTTTAACAAGATTATAAAAATTGATGTAACCTAGTCTTCTATGACATAGCCATCTCTCATCAACTTGTCTCATCATACATTGAGACTCAAAGCATTCTTTTAATTTGTACACATTTCAATCTGTCCTTTTGCCTTTAGCAACAAGTTGTCCATTTCTTTCTTTTTTGATTTGACATCCCTTTGAATAAAATGTAAACTTATATCCTTTGTCACACATTTGACTCACACTAAGAAGATTATGTTTCAGACCTTCCACATAGTATACATCATGTTCTTTCATCTTGCCATCTATGTTTAGTGTGCCCTTGTCTTTTATCTTCATTGAAGAGTTGTCTCCAAACCTTACTGAGCCACCATTCCAATCTTCAAGCTTAATGAATTTCTTCTTATCACCAGTCATTTGGTTGGAGCAACCACTATCTACAACCCACAAGTTTTTCCTTTCAACATGCAGAGTAGTTTGAACAATCAAACTTGACTCAACTTTGTCCTTATCCTTATCTCCCCAAACTTTCTTGGTTTCTTTCTTCTTTTTTGTTGTCCCACTTGGTTCTTATTTTTCATTAGGTTTAGATGTTGACACTGTCTTCTTTTCCTTAGTTGTCCTAAGCTTACAATGTTTTGCAATGTGGCCCAAGTTTTTACAATGATAGCATTTTACATTTATATTGAAAGATGCATTTAAGGAACTGTCATAGGAGTGAAAACTATATCTCCTACATTTATAACTTCTATGACCAATACCATTACAATGGTAAAAAATAATATTTTCATCTTTAAGAGAATCAAAACAATTTTTACTTTCATAACTAGGAGGGGACCTATGCATAGTCTACATTCTGCAATTCTATGACCATGAGTATTGCATTTATACCAATAGCCATGTAACTGAGATACATACCAATCATTGTTGAAATTATTTCTCATTGGTCTCCTTGGAGAAGAATAACGTGGTCTTCTTGAGTTATTCCTCATATCCTTGACTCTTGTGAAACCTCCATCATCCATCTTGGCTTTTCCATTTGGATCACTATAGCTTCTCTTTGTAACAACAACATATGTTTTCTTCTTAGTGGGCTTGCTGACAATCAAGGTTTGTTTGACTTCACTTTTACATGAAGAGGTGAAGAGTAACTCCTTACCTGATGAATCTTTACTGTTAGAACATTGACCAACCTCAAATCTAACACCCTTTGTGTTTTTGGAGTGCTTTTGTTTTCTCAACATTTTATCCAAAGCATCAATTTTGCCCTCATAATTGATTCTCACCTTGAGTTCATCTTTGCACTTTTCAAGTTCCTTTATGAGATTCATAATTTCTTCCTCCATCTTCTGATATTCCTTCTCTTTGTTTTCTAAATTTAATTTTGTCACTTCATACATTCTTTTGGCTTCTTCCAACTGAGTAGTTATGGCAGCAAGACTGCTATTTGATTCTTCAATATTCTTGTTTAGTAAGTCATGCTCTGTTATGACAGACTTCTTGTATTTTTTGAAATATTTTCTTACTTTGTCAAGTTCTTCAAGAGAACAAACCAATTCTCCTTCAAGGTCAACCACAACATCTGCATCTTCTTCCTCACTATCATCTAAGTTTTCAGATTGACCACCACTATGTTTCTCATTAAGAATATCTTGAGCCATAAAGACACTAGTTTGTTTTTCATCTTCACTGTATTCCTCAACTGACTCACTATCATCATCAGAGACATCACTATCAATTGAGTAAAGAACTTTCTTCTTTTGAAAGTTTCTTCTTCTTGGTTTAAAAAACCTTTTACCCTTATCCTTGACATCTTCCACATAGTTATCTTCCTTCTTCTTATACAGACACTTAGTAGAGAAATGTCCTATCTTACGACAGTCAATGAATTTGAAAGGTAGCTTTCCTCTATACTTTCTTGATCCTTTCTTGAGCTTTCTAACAAAGTTAGCTTCAACAGCATCTGATTCATCTTCCTCATTGGTAGTTTTCTCTTTCCCTTTATTTGTGGAATTAAATGCAGCCTTTCTCTTTGAAGGTTCAATACTTATTGTTCTCATCTCATAGGCAGACAAAGAGCCAAACAATTCATCCATAGAGAAAGTCTTTAAGTCTTTATCTTCCTCAATAGTTGAGACCTTTGTATTGTACTTTGAGGTTAATGATCTCATTAACTTATTGACAATAACTTCATCTTTTACTTCCTCTCCAAGTCCTCTTATAGAACTCATAGTCTCACCCACTCTTTGCAGATAATCATCTATCTTATCTTCTTCTTTCATTTTTTAGATTTTCAAACTGAGCTCTTAGATTTTGTAGTTTTGCTTCTTTCACTTTGGTATCTCCTTCATATACACTCTGGAGCTTGTCCCAAGTTTATTTTGTTGATGTGCAATACATGACTTTGACAAACTCTGTATGTGACAGACCACTTAAGATTGCACTCTTAGGTTTGGCATTGTTCTCATATTCCCTTTTAGAATCAAGGTCGGTAGGAAGAAATTGAGGAACAGTATAACCATTTTTTACTGACATCCAGACATCAAATCCTAGGGAAGACAAGTAGGTTTCCATTCTTCTACTCTAGAAGGCATAGTTGGTACCATCAAAGATAGGTTCTTTAGAAGATGAGGATTTATTCCTAGCCATTGTGTTAACTAACCAGAATCTACCCAAGCTAGAGAAAGCTTTTACTACTAGGGAACCTAGTGCTCTGATACCAATTGAAGAACAAAAATGGACACTAAGAGGGGGCGGAGGTGAATTAGTGTCTTTTAAAACTTTAATTTTAGTGTGTAGATTCTAAGGATGTAACACAATCATAAATACATGCACACAAGAACACATCACATAACACCAGATACACGAGGAAAACCCAACGTGGGAAAATCCTTGATGAGAATAGTTGCTGATGTGTACTGCTCCAATCCAGCCTCACCGGTAAATAACAGATTACAAAATGTTTTAGGGAACCAACCCCTGATATTCTGAACACCAACTCAAGGAGAACCAACCCCTAATTTTATGAGCACCAACTCAAAGGAGCACCTACCCTACTCTGAGCACCCACTTAGAGAAAATACAATAAGATTCAGGTTTACAATGACAAAGCCAGGTTACAAATGAATTTTGTAACACTACATATTCTCATATCTTGAGAATGACTCTCTTTGTTTCTGAGGATTATACTCTATCAGCTCTCTACAAAATAGTTCTTTATTCTTCTTCTTTGTTCTATACTCTTTTGTCTTCTTTACTCTGCCTCAACTTCACCTATCTTAGACTACTCTATGTCCTCAATCTTATGCTGCTACAACAACCCTCACTACTTTGTTTCTACAACTACTCACTCTCTAACTCTCTCTGTTTATCCTATTCAACAGTGCACTTCACTTCAACACATAACATCTCTCACTCAACTCAACTTTTTTAAAGAGATTTCTTTTGTTTCACACAAATATCTTTCTCTCATCTACTCCCACAAAGGAGGTGTATCAGGATAGCTACTATCGACTCTCTCTTTTAATCAAGATCTTATTCTTTGTCTATAGAATGATTTTAGACTAGATGCATACATTAAATGTGTTTCATCTATCTTTAGGTCAATCAGTACATAGATTACTAAACTTAGTAATCTCAATCTGCTCTTTGAGGATATGTCTGAAGTAGATTGGATTTCCCTCTTTGGATCATCCATCTACATTGAATAACCCTACCCTATTTTTTTCCCTTTGGGGTTATGTTCGATTCTCTTTCTGTCACTGAGTTGCTATTTTTAGCAAACTTGATCTGTACAACAAATCTGATCCTGCCTTTGTCAAGCATCTCGAGCTCATCAATAGAATGCAAAAGGTTATCCATTAATGAGATTACTGTCCTCTTATCGATCTATCCAGATAGATATGACAAATATATGATCCACTCTGACCAAATATAGCAGATCTGATTTGTCCTATCCACCAAGGAGCCACATGTCTTCACATTCTTCATCCAAATTAGATGGTCAAGGTCAGTCAGAAACCATGTGGACAATTGGGCTGCTCAAAATTGGTCAATCTTAATGTTGTCACTAACTTTTGTATTATGCGGTCTGCAAAAAATGTTCATCGCTATAGCTAACCCGAAGTTGGTTTCTCAAAGCTCCATTGGTATAGCATTAACTATCGGGTTAACATCTTGTCTCTATTCTGCCTTCAAAATTTATCCCGACGACCACTTGATGCCTTTGATCCTTCTCATCAACAAAGTTATTCCAATGAAAAAAATCACCTTTGATTTCACTTGTCGCCATAGGCTATCCCGAATAAGGAACCTCCAAGCTAATTGACCATATATCAGAATAAGTATAACTATCAACATAAGAAAATCATGTTAGATTGATAGCATAAGTTATTCCTATAATCATACTATCAACTCACCTTTATCGGCATACGTATCCTGATACTCAAACTTCGCAGTGACAGACTTCATCAGCATAGGCTACTCCAAATTGAAAAAAACTTCACGCCAAAAACAACCATTTATTAGAATAGTCAGAACTGTCGGCATAGGGAAAAATTGTTATATCAACAAAATAAGTTAAACCGATGACATAATATCAGCCTCTTTTTATCAGCATAGGTTACTCTAATCACAAACTCCACAGTGACCAACTTCATCAACATATCTATTCCAAAATTACAACTCATCGGAACAAACTTCATCGGCATATGTTATTTCAATGATTTTCCTCTATTAGAATAGCTTGTATTGTCGGCATGGTGGAATTTAGTCATTCTTCCTTTGGTATCTATCTTGATACACCTCCTCAATCTCCTTGTTGGCATAGCTATTCCGATATGACAAAACACAAAGGAAATTCCAACATCAGTATAGGTATTCTGATCTGATAACGTTGCAGTGTAACTTGCGTGTTATGCTAATTGTAAGGAATTGAAACCATATGCAACCTGCAACACTTGTTGACATCATTGAAAATAATGCCAACAGACTCATCTATTGTTGAAGATTTTCAAATTCATTTTCAATATTCTCCAATTGGACAATGGTAATCCTAGTTAGTGTTTCATCCTCATCATGAGTATTATGAAAAGAATAGAGATAAATAACATCATTTGTTGGGTTGGAGGAACCACCAACATTCTCATGAAATAAGTCATCCAAACTAGGCTCCATATCCTTAGTAATTAAATCTTGGGAAGCCTTAATTATATAACTTCTTCTCATGGGAATATTGTAGGTAGGACTAATGGTAAGAAAACTCATGCACAAAGTAGTGAAATTTGAATGTACAAATTGAAGATTGTGATTAAAAAATACAAAATTTTGTAAAAGTGATTGATTAACCAATTAATTAATCAATTTTATTTGTGAATTTGGAAGATAAATTCCTCTAAATCATAGCAAAACATGTCATAAAGATAAGATTTGAAAGTAAACTTGAAAAGTTATGCAACCCACAGGTAAATTTTAGAACTATAAATTAGGGTTTTTGTGAATTTAACCTCTAAATTTATGTCATTCCATTGAAAATGAGATCTATGAGTGAAAATTTGAATTTTAAAATACATAAACAGTTATATTTGAGACAATGAATCCAAATTAGGCAACTCACAAGTTCAATTTTAGAATTATAAAATAGTGTTTACATAAATTTAACCTCTAAATTTTTGTAATTAAATTGAAAATGAAACTTGTAATTATAAATTTGAATTTTAAAATGCATAAGCAATCAGATCCAAGATCACAAATCAGAAATTAAAGTGCAAAAAGTCAGGTTCACTACATGTAGTGGTGGGAAAATATTAGTTCGAGTTAAATTAAGATAATAAAACCACTAAATGACCTAATTAACCCAATTATATTAGGGAAGAGAGGAATCTAATAGATTTGACCTTGTTAAGTCAAGATTCTAATAATATTATAGGCTTCCTAAATTGGGCTATTTCTTCCTTAAATTAAATTTGTAAAGGGAAAAATTGGAGAACCTTAACAAAATTCACCACTTGAGAGAAAGGTGGGAACTTTACTAAGGTTCAATTTTCACTTGGGGAAAATTTACATTCAAAAGAGGGGGATGAATCTACTAGATCCAATCCCAAAGGATGCAAGGATTGAATACTAAGTAGATTGGTTGAAATTTGAATGCAATTGACCCTCTTTTGTAAGTTTACAATTTGAATTAAGATAAAATGCTATAAATGAAGACAAAGTATGCGAAAACAACGAGCTACAGATTCAGGATTCACCCATGCACGTGGATCTGAGAAGTTTTAGATGATTCAGAGCTACTCTGCAAAATCTAGCAAAAGTTGCAGGGACCGTGTGTCCAAACAGGTGTGGCCTCAACTTGGTCCTTCAAACTTTCCGCATGTCGAAAATGGTTTTTCTGTCTCTCCGAATAAAGTTTAATTCCAAAAGTATAGTTGTGTACCTATTTCCTCCTTGTGAAGTTTTTCTTGCCTCCACATGGAATTAGGGTTTCATGAAGTGGAATGTTGATCTCCTCTTCAATTCTTGAAATCTTGTCTTTATTACTACTCCAAAGATTGAAGGAAGATTGAAAATGCTCAATTTCTCTTGAATGCTTGAATGCTTGATCTCTTGAATGCCCAGATTCTTGATTGAATTTCATGTTATCTAAATGAGAGAGTAAATCTCTCTTATATACTTGCCAGAGGGTTTAATTGAATGATTTTCCGACTTGAGATGACATAGGGGGGATTTTAACACTCCATTTTGAGAAAGGCCAAAGGAAGGGACCCCAAAATAGGGGATCCTAGGGAACCACAGCCTAGTCCCAATGGATCCTAGGGTGCCATGCCCTAGTCCTACCCTATTTTAGGGTAGGATGAAGGTGGCTTTGAGGTGTAGGGTTGAGCAAGATGCAAGTTTTGACATATATGAGCATATTCAGGTCTCCAATCAGATCGAGGAGTGCAAACACTAAGGCACAGACCCAAATGCAGTCAAAAATTATAAGGGGTGCAATTTAAGAACGTTACATTTAGCCCCCACTTTAGCAAGAGTATGAGATTATGCAAATACTCCTAGTAAAGTACAAGGAATTAATATTGAAAAACTTTCACCACGTCAAGGAGGCAAGATTCACCAAGCCCTCGATGGACTTTAGGATCTTACGACTTCAATGATAATGTAAAAGGGAAGATCATGAGAGAAAGAAAGAACCATGATTGCAACTAGTAAGATTCTCTTACTATGAGTCATGAAAAGAAGAAGCACCAACAAAATTATAAAGAAAAGACAAAGTTCACTAAGTAACTTAAGTATCAAAAGAGAGAATCATGAGTGGAGTGTATGCCCCCACATTAAAACAATTGCATACACCTTACTGGGAGTAATTTATTTAAGGTAGGATACACCCAAGGAAGATAAGCACATTATCACAATATTTTAGCCCACAAGAGAGGATAAATCAAAGGATAATGAACAAAAATCACAAACCGCAAGGTGATTTCACCTAACTTTGGAGTCAGTATGATTTTTATGATAACTCATGTATATCATGTATATATATGTGCATAGAATTGTTCTCATCCCCCAAAGAGAGGAAACCACCATGGAAGAAGGGAACTCATGTGTCTTTTGAGTCAACATGGAAGATACCAAAAGAGATCTCAACACTTTGCATCATCCTCAAGTAGACAACACTAGGGACAACAAATAGAAGAATGTCACAAATAAACAAGAGAGGAGAGAGAAAGAGAATCTACATTGCTAATGAAGCTAATCAAGCACATCATCTTCACCTCGATCTTGCTAATCATTATTTCAGGAAGGTGGAGAACATAGGAGGAGCCACATTGAGCACAATAGATGGAGCTATCGCAAGTTCCAAAAAAGGACCATGCTCTAATGATAAGTCTCTTTGTTATTTACTAGGAGCTAATATTAATGCTTTGGAAAATTTTGTAGATAAGCCATTTTCAACGTCAACATATTCGTATTCATCATCAGAAATATTAGGATCAACATTTTCATCATTAACAACTTTTTCATCTATTTCTTCATCAAGATTTATAAGAATAGAATCTCTAATAGGAATAGAATTTGAACCATCATTTGTCTTAAGCATTTTGCATCTTGGAGAATTAGGTTGAACATCATGTTAAGGAGAAAATGGAATCATGTCAACTGTTGTTGTTTTGGGAGAAAAAATGGTTTTGGAAGCAACTTCGCAAGCTCTAGCACAACATCTCTCTTGGTGTTCTCTCGCACAATGGTTTTGTCTAGTTTTTGTTGAAGGTTGAGAAGGTTTAGGCTCATTAGGTATAGGTTTTGTCTCTTCTTTTAGGGAAGGATGAATGGGTTGATTTATTTTAGGTTGGACAATAGGAGAGGTTGATCGCTTCTCTTGATAAGATGAAGAAGGAACTGTACCATATAAAGGAGGGATAGGAGGTGTAGGAAGGATACCTAGTCCATCATGAGGAAGAGGGATAGGTCTATCCTCGTAAGGGATATATTTTTTTTAGGAGGAAGAGTTTTTCTACCTTTGGGAGGAAGAGGAGACTCATCCATAGGAGAAGGAATGGATTCTTTTTTAAGAAGAAGGACATCTCTTTTCTTCGGTGAAAGGATAATCTTCTCTTTAGGAGAAGGAATAGATGCCTCCTTGGGAAGAAGATTATTTCTTTCCTTAGGAGAAAGAACAATCTTATCCTCAAGAAGGGTTATATGATCATCAAGAGGAATGCTAAGTGTCATATTTCTAGGTTTACTCAAGGATAAAATTATTTCACTTTTCCATTTTTGATATGATCTAAAAAGAGCATCACTTCTAGGTTGAAGAGGCTTGAATTATTCAGACCAAAAATAATCAAGACAAACATCTCCATGCCTCAGTGTAGTTTGAAAAATGTTATGATTAACAGTTATGATTTTATCATTATGAGGAAATTTCAATTAACACTTGTGAATAGTAGAAGCAATTGCTTTCACGGAAGAGAGACAAGGATGTCCCAACTTCACATGAAATTGATCCGATGTAAGAATGATAGAAAAATGAACATCTAAGCATTTAGTACCAACATCGATAGGAAGTGTTATAGAATCAATAGAAGGACAAGAGAAGCCATCAAAAACTTTAACTATCACATCAGTATCATCATATATCACTTGATGCAATTGCAAAGTATAAATAAATTATCCAGTTATCACATTAACCATGCAAGCAGAATCAATAAGCACTCCTCTAGCAGGTATACCTTTAATTTTTGCACTTATGTATAATGGGCCATCAGGTGCTTTAATGGTTTCACTAGGATTAAATGTTATACACAAATTCTTAGGAGGTTCTTGTTGATCTACAAGGTTCACCACCTTATTAGTTTCAAGGCCAACATCATTGGGAGAGAAAGTAAGATGATCAGTCTCAATCACATTAGTGGAATGGGATGGTAAAGGATTAGTGAAAATCTAAATATTTTGATTAGGAGGAGCTACAGATTTGTTTGCTTTATCATTCACACCTACCACATATATAGTATTATTATCAATCAATTCATGAATCTTACTTCTCAATGAAAAACATTTTTTAGTATCATGACCAGGCTGACGATGATATTGAAAAAAAGATTTAGCATCAAAATAAGGGGAAGTTATTTTAGATGGATCAATTTGTTTGATTTGGGGAAGTTTTAACACATTCTTTTGTATTAAATAAGACATAATGCTATGCAAAGGTTCATTCAAAGGAGTAAACTCTTGTTCTCTTTTAAAGAATTTAGACAAAGGAGGCACACCTATAGCACCTACGAGTTGACTATTGTTGATGTTGTCATTGGATTTGATGAATCCTTTGTTTGGTTTGAACTTCACAAATGGTTGTTGATCACCATCACCCGTATCACTTGGAGCCATAGAAGAAGATGATTGTTCCAATTGACTCACAGTCAGTTGATAATTGTGAAGTACTACGCACAAATGTGGAAAAGAAATAAACTCAGTTAAAAGAAGTTTATCCCTAATGTCTTTTTGTAAATTAGCAATGAAAATATTTTAAATGTCTTGATCAAGCACATGAAAAGAAATCTGAGAATACAAATGCTTATATCTACCAATAAAGTTTGTCACTTTTTCTTTAACACCTTGTTTACAATGCATTAAATCAGTCAAAGTAACTTTAGGACCAATGTTATTATGAAATTATTGAATAAAAGCATTAGCCAGTTGTTGAAAATAAGTAATAGAATAAAGAGGCAAAGAACAATACCATTGCAAAGCTCTATCCCTTAATGTTCTAGTAAACAATTTTTATAACAACCTTTGATCATGACCAAAGTCACTACACAAAGTTTGGAATGTTTTAACATGAGTTAAAGGATCGCCTTTTTTGTTATAAAGTTTCAATTGAGGGACTTCTACATGTTTAGGAGGGATGGCTCTAACAATGTCTTGGGATAATGGGCTCGCTACATCAAATGTGAGCACATTATACTTAGATTGATTCATAGAAGCTATTTGTTATTGTAAGGAAGATAATGTTTGGGCAAGTCTATTGATTATAGCTTTGATAGAAGGATTGAAATTAGACATGTTGGAGTGAGAGGGTTAAGTAATATTATTGAATGAAGGAAGAGATTGAAAATAAGGAGGTAGAACACTATGATAAGTGGGTAATGGAGAATATTGGGTAGCACATAGAATACTCATGGGAGGAATGAAGTAATTGTGATTAAAGGAGTTTCCCCCTTGACTAACATTTATATGTGGTGAATGTGATTGAGTAACAAGAGGAACACTCATGGTAGAAGGAATGAAAGAGGAGGTATTTCCCCCATGACTAACATTTGTAGGTATGAGATTTTGTGTAGAAGTAGCCATGATGTTTGATGTGAAGGTAGGAAAACTAGTATAATAAACTTATAAGGCACTAAGAGGGGGGGGTGAATTAGTGCAAGCAAAAACAACAACACAAATCCGATCACCACTTTTATCAACTTGAAACTTAACAAGAATGCAAGGAAAATAATCACATAAGCTAACACCCAATAAAACATGAACCACATGACACAATATTTTTCACATGGAAACCCAAATGAGAAAAAACTACAGTGGGAATTGGTACCCACAAAATTTGCACTCTTTCAGAATGCGCCTTGTTAAAGGCCTAGCCTGGTTAGGAGCTTTACAACAATGCTCGGTTAAGAGCATACCTTGTTAAGAGTCACTCGATCAAGGGATTTACAACTTATCCCTGTTAGGAGCTTTACCCTAATAGGAGTAACCTCGCTAGAGGATTTAAACTCAAATTAATGAGCTACCAGGTTAAGGGATTTACACATTCAGGCCTGTTAGGACCTACTCGGTTAAGGGATTTAGACTGTTGTAATTGTTAGGAAACAACAGGTTGTTGATCTACATATAGAACCTTTGTGCCTAATAAGATATGCTTCAGTTCTGCTTCAAACACTGACTAGCTATCAATTTAGAGCTTCACCTTTCACCGCACAATCAAACTCTCATTTTAGATCCTTCATCTGATACATCATCACACAATATTCATCCTTTTATAAACAACTCTACTAAGTTGGCAAAAACCCTTGGAAAAAATTCCTAGGTTCAATGTATCTAGTCAATCTTTCACATTATGCTTTACTCATGTCATCCACAAACAACTTAACTCAAAAATAAAACATTAAGTCTATCGGTTTATCGATCTAAGTAATTCTGCTCTACCAGTTTAACTGTTCTTCTTGATTGATTGCTCAATACATCATAACTTGCTCATACCATTGAATGTGAAGATGTGGTTCCAGTCATAGACTCCTGCTAATGTCATGAACATGCATACCAAACCACAATATCTAACTCTTCACTGATCTTCTGTATTGGTCGCTTGATCATAGCACTATCTCTGTTTACCATTTTGTTGTCCTGTTTACCGGTTGGACTAAATGACTCAGATGACTAACAAAACATGGTTTCCATCAATGACAACACAATACAAGTCATCAATAAACCTATTATAACAAAATACTCATCAAGCCAACAATCTCCCCCTTTGGCATTGATGGCAACACTTAGGAAAAATAATTGTCAACTAAGTGTCATATTACAAAAATTATGACTCATGACTAAAATACATAACATGACTCCCCCTTAGCAATTGCATGCTAGTACAAAATTTTAACTAACCAATACTACTCCCCCTTTGATAGCAATGACAAAGGTAAGAAAACACATGAAAAGATAAATGCAATATACATCAAAATTTGCATTACCAAATGTATAGGAGTTCAAAATGTTTTACAATGTCATCTTATGAAATACATCTACAAAACTAGACTTCAAAAGTGTCAAATCATTATGCCAAGTCTCCAAAAGCGTCCATGTGATCTCAGTATGTGTTCAGATCTAAGATGCAAGCTCTTCCATGGCATCTAGAGTGCTCATCTCTGGTGTAGCCAAAATTGCTTGAGTCTCCTTGTAGCCTCTCTGCAAAATCTCTATCTTAGGGACTAATAATGTCTGCAACTCCTATAGTGAATTTGTCCTTTTCACCTGTTCTACCTCATAAGCCTTAAGCCTTTGTTGTAATACAATTACCAGTCTACCAAAATTGATTACTGAATCATTTAAGGGGTTAAATGATTCACTCAAAACTTTTATCTCCTATTGAGCTTCCTGCCTCTTCTTCTCAAGATCATCGCAAAATAATAAAAATTTTGCAACAGTGGACAGGATTTTACCTCCGGTTTGTAAGGCTTCTTTAATGAGGTTCATGTTGATGGTAAGACCTACCATATCCCTATTAATAGCCTTCATCAATTGTTCAATTATTCTCTTCTCATATTCCTTTTCCACATTCTTAATTATAGCTTCCTCCAAGCTTTTCATTTGATCTCCTGGTGTTGTGACCAGTTGGTCCAGTTTGTCAATAGGATTAGGAAGACTATCTATATCAGTCTCCAGTAATATACTAGATAGAATATCAACAACACTTTGAATAGTTTGTGCTTCTTTTCTCTAAGCCTTCATAATCTTCTTTTGTGCCTTAGATTGCATGGCAGATGCAATCTCCATCAGCTCATTTGGACTCAACATGTCCATGTTAATCAGTCCTTGTATACTTATAGTGTCATCCTCCTAATCATCATCAACAATATTCATCCTTTTATAAATAGCTTTGCTAAGTCGGCAAACAACCTTGGAACAATTTCCTAGGTTCAATGTATCTAGTCAATCTTGCACATTACGCTTTACTCATGTCGACCACAAACAACTTAACTAAAAAATAAAACATAAAGTCTACCGGTTTACATAAGGTCTCTGCCAATTAGGGTTTCTCTGGTTATTGAAAGACCTCTGCCAATCACCACCAGACCTCTGATTCATGTAAGATCTCTAATTATTCATTCCAGTCCTACACTCAACAGCTCTATGCCCATATTTGTTGCAAGTGTAGAAATAAACATTAAAAATTATAGGAATATATCCATCATATTTATTAGGTCTATAACCATTAACAACACTTGATCTACTTCTACAAACATTAGCAGTATGACCTACCTTGTGACAAATGAAGCATACTAGTTTTTAGGGTTTCTTACCGATGTTCTTCTTTGTCTTAGGTGTAGATTTGCCTTCATGCATCATGTCTTTGGTACTGGAAGGCTCTCCTTGCTCAAAGGCTATATATCCCAAGCCATGTGTATCTCCATTCTACCTTTGTGACAGGATCTACTCATCAAGCATAGTAGAGCTCTTGTTGTATTTAGCCAAAATCTCATTAGCATCAGCCAACTCCTTAGTAAGATCTTCATTCTTTTTCAAAAGACTTTCTCTAAGGGACATAACCATGTCTAGATCAACCTATATTTCTTCTTTTTCTTCTTTTTCCTCATGAAGATGTGCATGCAGGTCACTAATCTCTCAGTTCAGCTTAGAGATCTCATGATCCTTCTCTCTGATTTTGTTTTCAGGAACCCTCTTGGCCTCCAACTCTTCACTCATCCTAATGGTAAGGGCTTCCAGCTCTCTCCTCGGACTTGACTAGGAGGTTGTGTATAACCTAGGTTTTCAACACAACTATTCATAGGCATGATATTAGAATCAACAATATGAGCAATACCACACAAGATATTGTTAGGCCCCATATGGAACGCTAATGTACTGAGAGGGGAGGGGTGAATCAGTACTCCAAAACTTTTCTTCAATAATAACTTTACTGTTATGCATAAACCGAATAGTGCAAAAACATAATATAAAGCTAAAATAAATAGATAACAATCATACATTATTCACTCCATAACACATATATTTTGGTTACGCAGAAACTCTTGGTTAGAGAGAAAAAGTGCGGTGGGGATGGCACCCACAACTTCACTACTGCAATAATAAAGAGTGCTCGGTTAGAGCTACTTGTTTAGCTATTTCTGATAGCTTACCCTATTAGGAGTAACAAGATCTATTAGATCTACCTTGCTAAAGGATTTTACAACACTTCATCTAAATGCTGCACCTGGTTAGAGGCTTTACAATTTATAGACTTGATTAGAGTCTTTTACCTTGTTAAAGGTTTCTCTCACAACTTCAAAATATTACAATAAAATTATTACAAATATCTGCAACTTTACATCTGGAATGTTATAGCAGATTCTATGTGCTCAGAATAAGATTACCTTGCTTATAGCATACCTCGATAACCCATATAGTAACTCGGTAAACCCTTATGTTTACTCTGTTCTTTGACTGTTATTTGAAAACCTTCTCGGTGACCTCTGTGTCTCTGTAATAGTCTTCTTACACTCATGCACACACCTTTTTAACTCTTAACTCATGTTGTATAAATAGATCTCTTATGACCGTGATCCTTTCATTGCTTCAATCTTACAAACATGATTTATTGAATGAATAACCATGCAAATTATTTCATTGGTTAGATGACATCAAAATCATACACAATCTTTAAGTGCAATTTCCAATGTGATAACGGTTAGATGTGCCTCGATCTTGTAACACATTTTCATATGCATGTCCAGGTTCAATGAATCTGGTAACACGTTTCACTTGGTGTATATCAACTCGGTGTGTCATCTTTGCTACTTGGTAGACATGTAAAGATTCTCGGTAGATAGCTCGGTGTATACTGTGTTCTGTGACTGCTTTCTTCTGTAACCAACTAGACTGTACATACCGACAGAATATCTCGGTAATAGATAACCGACTAGAGTATATAGTATAACTTTGACATAAAACTAATGGCAATCTGATAAGTAGTAACAATCTCCCCTTTTGACATTAGTTGAGATGTTTGACAAAAACTACTTTCAAAGTTATAACTCAAAAATCTATATACTTGCAAAATTTGACTATATTGACAGTATATATAATAGTCAATAATATAATATATTAGATATACTCCCCTTATCGATATACTGTACAAAACTCTAATTTTGCATGCTTGGTGATCTATTTACTGCTCGGTGTACTGCACTTGGATATTCTACTTGATGTGCTCGGTATACTCCCTCTGTATACTATACTCCGAATACTATACCATTCTCTCAATAATGTATCACTCTGTATTACTCCCCCAAGACTATATCATATTACTCCCCCTTTTTGACAAACATCAAAAACTTAATTACCATTCAGGGGTGGTAACTGATCAAAAATGGATTTGTACTTGGTTCGGGCATCGGTGAGAGCGACAAAGAGTGCATCCTTTACACTATCCATTAAAGAATTCTATGCTTGAATATCAGCTAATAGTGATATTAAGCCATCTAGAGTGCTTCCCTCTTGAGTAGTAGATAAGTATGTGGCTTGGTTGATCTGTTCTTGGACTAATGAAAGATTCGGAAGGATTAATGTCTAAAGGGTCATTATGTCCATCCTGATCTTGTGTTCTTCATTTCTTAAGTCCAATTGTTGAGCCATGAGTTGTTGTAACCTTGTATAAAAATTCTGAACTGAATTTGGCTTTGTGGTCAACTTGCTTGAGAGATTGGTGATCTCTTTCTCAATTGCCTCTATTTTATTCTTAATGTCTTTAATGAATAAAGAAAATGTGCAAAGTTTCTGAAATAAATAAAGAATGTGCTTGAGTTGAGGAGTCAACTCAGCAATAAATTTGACAAGTTTAACTTTGCCAATAGCTATAGCTTTTTGTACCTCTTCTATCATTTTTGCAGTGAGCTCTTTGTCTTTCAGCTTGCTCAAATACTCTGATGCATCTACTCCAGATGTCTCTATCTTTGTGAGGAGTTCATCCAGTTGAATGTGGATGGCTACATCAATTGATACTATAGCTTCAGGTAGCATATCTATTAGGAGTGCTTTTACCTTCTGAAGTACTTTATTTTTCTTTCGAATGGCCATTTGCTTTTCTTGTTCGGCCTTTTCTTTGCACAGTTCACCGAAATCAATGAGTGCTTGCCCTTTCAATTTTGATATGTCTACATTAGGCAACACTATTGGTTCTAACAAATCAACTTTAAAACTATGCTTTTTCATTTTCTTTTCTTTACCTTTCACCGATGGAACTAAGACAAGGGCTTGTGAGGCTTGATGACCCTTGGTAGGTTGCTTGGTAGAGGCAACACTTTGATCCGTTCCTTTAGCCTCTATAGATTCCTTCGGTGTCTCGGTACTTGGTGTCTCAATTGCAACAGTCTTAGTGTTAGAAGGTGCTTGAGATGTCTATTCTTGAGTAGTACCATCTCCTTTTGTAGACTTGTGACCTTCAGTGCCTTGATCTGTATCCTAAGGAGTTTCGATTGAGACAGGTTGCTTGACCGATGGATAAGGATGAACTTGTTCCAAGACTGATTCACTAGATACAAGTTTTGCATATGCAGTGCCTTCTATCATTTCTTGTTCCGGTGCCTCTGAATCCATGACATCTTCATCTATTTGAATGGTGTCAGTAGGGTCTTGTTCGGTAGCATCAGGACCTTGCTCGGTGATATCAAGATCGTGCTCAGTGACATCAACGATTTCAACTGTAGCTTGCTCACCAGCATCCTTGATTTTGAAGATTTCCTGCCACTTTTCTTTTGTCTCATTTTCCACTTCAATATATAGCCCATTCATCAGTTTTAAGGCTCTTTGTTTGACAAGAAACTTTGAGTTGTAGGTTGTCAGATGTTCCTTTATTTCAGCTACTGACATGTCAGGAAATAAATGAACCAGACTTCTCTCTCTGATCTATTTCTCCGAGTCCATTGCATACTTCCACCTATTATCAATATGCAGATACGGTTCATTTGGAAGTGACTTAGCTAGTTCCAATGGAGCTAACTGGAACTTTAGAAGTGTGTAGATGACAGCTTCTTCAATTTGTCTCTTTTCATCATTGTTCCTAGTTTCATACTTGACATATCTAAATCCTCCAAATCCACCATATTCTTTCAGATTAGCACAGAAGTTTTCAACACTATGTATATTTACCTTCTTGCTCTTGACAATCTGGAATTTGCTTGCATCCTTTGATTCGGTATCACTAGAATCTTTTGCCAAAATGAGTCTCCGAGTAGATTTCTTGTATGTCTTTGTTACCTTGGGAGCAGTAACACTTTTTGTTTTCTTACTCGGTGAGGTTGCAGATGCTCTTGTGTTAGGTCACTTTACTGGAGGTGGAGTCGGTGAGGCCTTTGATGTGTCTTGTTTCTTTCTCTTCAATACTTTTCCCTTAGGAAATTCGGTACTCAGTGTTATAGCTGCCTCTTGAGCTTCAGATTCCTCTTCGGTAATGGCTATGGTGCCTTTGACAGGTGTAGAGGAAGAGTCTTCTCCGAATTTCTCTGACAATGCCTTTATCATTTTTGTTGCCTTTCTTGTAGCTTTGGGTACTACAATGTTCATCTTTACCTTTTCCTTTACTTCCTCATAGGTACCATACCTCAACTCGGTAGCATGTCTAGGCAATGTAATAAATGCATCAATTTGTTGTTTTGTGATGTCAAAATAAATCTCGTAACCCATTGGTGACAAAGATTGAGTCCTTGGTTCCATAGCATTCACATAACAGTAATCGGTGTCAACTTCAAAACATATATCATTTTTGTATTTCTCTACTAGCTGGGGTGGAATCCTATATCTGTTATGCATTTTCTCTTGAAATTTACTGAAGTAATCATCCATAATATCATTGAAATTGTCTCCTAACTTCTTAATGAAGTCATTAATCTGATGGGTGATTGGTCGGTGTAATTCCCAAACAACTTTATTGCCTGATGGAAATAATTTTTCAAAATAGAAAAACATGCATACCAGTAATGATCCAAACTTTAGAGTATTAGCCAAGCTGTTCTTCTTCGGCTTCCTGATGGTGTTCAGATTTTCAAATAGGCTCTTCAACAATACCTCACATAGATCAATTTTCATTCCCTTTTTCACAATTTTGTAGGCCAGGTCTACTGCTGCACAAGGAACACTGTTTTCCCTTGCCGATTGGAAGAAACAATAACCCATTACTCTAATGGCAAATTTTAATTCTTCATCTATGACATTGTTTAGTTTCAATCCTCTGCAATCAGATTCTACTCTGGTTAAACTGATCAATTCCTTCTGTGATATCATCTTCTAGGCTCGAGCATGATCATAGATAGGGTAACCGGTAATTAGATGAATGATTTCCTTAGTAATCTTAAATGGTTGCTCTTCTAGCCACATGAAATCATCGTGAACTCTGCTCAGAACAAACTTGACCCACTAGGGTTTGAACACACAGGGATAGTTTAGGGCTTCAGTTAATCCCTTGATTTTGATGTGCTCATACTTGTTGTTCAATTTACCATCGGTACACAGCTCATCATAGGTGTCTTTGATTTCAACATGACCGAGTTCTTCAACACGACATTTGGTGAAGAATCTCACATCCTCGACTAGTAACACTCTGTCCGGGATGAGTGAAAAGGCGGTTTTGTCATCCGGTTCAGAAGCGACTTTGGGAGCCAAAGAGTATTTTAGTGAGGGCTTTTCTACATTCTTGACAACTATGGGACCTTGGATCTTGGGCGCCATTGTGGATTTTAGACAAAAACTAGCAAAGAGTCCTTAGGGTTTCAGGATTTCAAACAACTGACGCTTTATGCTTAGCAGATAATGGCAACTAGATAAGATCGGTAAAATAGCTTAACGATGTGTTGAGATTGATGTAAATACCTTGAATTTTCTTTGTAGGAGGTTTGATCAACTTAGATTCACTTGCTCTTCTTTCTCAAAAACTTGGTAAGTGAAAATGACCGTGAAAATGCTTTTAAGTACACAAAATACCTTATCGGGCTCCATGCGGGTTAGGTCAAAAACATTAAATGCACGCAATTCCTCTTTAACTGATTTACTCTCCTTTTTCCATTTTGACCGAGTAACCAAACTTCCTTCATTCACCGACTAGACAGGTTTCCTGTATTCACCGACTTGACAGACTTCTTGTAAAGTGCTTCAAAAGACTTTGATAGAATTTCAAACTTACTAATACATCTTAATTATGCATATTTTGAATTAAGTACATAAATAGAATAGGAACTGTTAAGATTTTAACCTTCAGAGAATGCAGTCCCTTCATACCTTTACCGATTAATTTGGAATAGGTGCACCTAACTTGGTAGGTAAGGTGCTTTCTTCATTTGACATAATTTCCTTCCTTTTCCAAATCATCTTTAATTTTTCTTTTATTTCTTTAGTGTCTTTTCTAGGTTGATCTCTGCAATCTCCAGCTAAGTGTCCAACTTTATGACAATGAAAACATGCCATACCAGGATTTCTCCATGATCTTCAGTTGTACATCCCAAACCTTATAAAATAGTTGGCACTTATATGTCCATATCTTCCACAACATTCACATCATATCCTTGTATTGTAATCCCATGGTACTGCAGAATACTATCGGTAAGGATCTGTGTGAGTTCGGTAACCTCTAGCATTTGCTCGGTGTGCATACCACATATAGTTCTTTTGCTTAAGCCAGCACTTCTCGGTACTATGTCCATATCTATTGCAGTTTTTACAAAACCCTTTGAATTTTGCCTTCTGATAATTGTTAACAGACATTGTCCTACATTGATTAGATGTGTGACCATATTTATTGCAATTGTAACAATAACCATTGGACTTAGTGACATTCAATTGCTTACCTTTTCTGATTTGGCATATGTTGGCAGTGTGACCTTGATTTCCATAGTAGTTGCAAATAGGCTTCTTTCTTTTGATGTTATTCTTGTTTCCAGCTTGCTTTGATGATTCTCCTCTCTCGGTAGTATGAATTCCTTTTTCGGTAGAGACTTTTCCTTTGTAACCGAGTCCTGCATCTTTGTTGGGTCATCTTGTATTCAGTTGCTCATCCAACATCTTTGATGCTTCATAACTCATCTTCAGTGTTTCTTTGGATTTCTTCTCTGTTTCAAGTTCATCGGTTAACCTTGATACTTCAAGTTTCAATGCTTGATTCTCATCATTCTTTAGAATTGCTTCATGATGTGCATAACCTAGTTGATCTGATAGGTTTTGTTGAATTCCAGTTAACCTTGTGATTTCATCATTCTTATCAGATACTAAGACTTTAAGTTGTTGTTTCTCTCTTTGTAGATCTCTTGATTTATCCTCAGCTGTCCTTAATGCATCAAGATTTTCAGTCATTTGTGTGCTGAAATGTTCATGTTCTCTTTTCATTGCTTTCAGTTGATCAGCCAATGCTTTGTTCTTTTCTTTCAATACTCCAATCATTTCTTCAGTTTCTTCAGATATACTATTCTCAGATGATGTCTCAATTTGTTCCACTAAATCTTGAGAGTCCTGCAAATCATCAAATAATCTTCTTCTCACTTTCAGAGATATTTGTATTTGCCCTTGCATGTCTGAAATCACTTGATTAGCATGATCCAGCTCTTCTTACAGATACACAATCCTCTGAGATTGTTTATAGCCTTCCATTGATAAGATCTTTCTCTTTAGGTAGTTAAACCCTTTTCCAAGATTCAAGCTCTGATACCAATTGTTAGGCCCAATATGGAAAGCTAATGTATTGAGAGGGGAGGGGTGAATCAGTACTCCAAAAATTTTCTTCAATAATAACTTTACTGTTATGCATAAATCAAATAATGCAAAAACATAATATAAAGCTAAAACAAATAGATAACAATCATACATGATTCACTCCATAACACATATATTTTGGTTACGCAGAAACTCTTGGTTAGATATAAAAACTGCAGTGGGGATGGCACCCACAACTTCACTACTGCAATAATAAAGAGTGCTCGGTTAGAGCTACATGTTTAGCTATTTCTGATAGCTTACCCTATTATGAGTAACAAGATCTATTAGATCTACCTTGCTAAAGGATTTTACAACACTTCATCTAAATGTTGCACCTGGTTAGAGGCTTTACAATTTATAGACTTGATTAGAGTCTTTTACCCTGTTAAAGGTTTCTCTCACAACTTCAAAATATTACAATAAAATTATTACAAATATTTGCAACTTTACATCTGGAATGTTATAGTAGATTCTATGTGCTCAGAATAAGATTACTTTGCTTATAGCATACCTCGGTAACCCATATAGTAACTCGGTAAACCCTTTTGTTTACTCTGTTCTTTGACTGTTCTCTGAAAACCTTCTCGGTGACCTCTGTGTCTCTGTAACAGTCTTCTTACACTCATGCACACACCTTTTTAACTCGTAACTCATGTTGTATAAATAGATCTCTTATGACGGTGATCCTTTCATTGCTTCGATCTTACAAACACGATTTATTGAATGAATAACCATGCAAATTATTTCATTGGTTAGATGACATCAAAATCATACACAATCTTTAAGTGCAATTTCCAATGTGATAACAATTAGATGTGCCTCGATCTTGTAACACGTTTTCATATGCATGTCCAGGTTCAATGAATCTGGTAACACGTTTCACTCAGTGTATATCAACTCGGTGTGTCATCTTTGCTACTCGGTAGACATGTAAAGATACTCAGTAGATAGCTCGGTGTATATTGTGTTCTGTGACTGCTTTCTTCTATAACCAACTAGACTGTGCATACCGACTGAATATCTCGGTAATAGATAACCAACTAGAGTATATAGTATAACTTTGACATAAAACTAATGGCAATCTGATAAGTAGTAACATATATCAACACCATGTTTATCACTTTGAATTATTATTTTTAATCCTTTAATCAATGGGAGAGCTTCACTTTCTAGGTATTCTTGACTCATCAATTGTTGAAATTTGTCAAATTGATTGCCCATATTTGCCAATTGGTCAACAAATACTCTAGTTAATGATTCCTCCTCATTGTGAGAATTATCAAGAGGATAGACAGGAATATCTAAAGGATGGGAAGAAGTAGCAAAATCCTCATTGAAAAAGTTAGCCAAATTAGGGTCCATTTCTTCGGTAATTAAACCTTCGGAAACCTTAATTCTACAACTTCTTCTAACGGGGATACTATAGGTAGGACTAATAATAGTAAAAATCATGCACTAGGGAAGAGAAATTGGAAAGAATAATGCAATCTTCTAGGAATTTGAAATTTAAAATTAGGGCTTTTCTTAAATAACCTCTTAATTTTAAAAGTTTAAAAGGAGAGAAAATCAAAATTAAAATTAGGGTTGTTCAAATTTAACCTCTTAATTAAAATTTTGAGATTTTGGAATGTTTAAATATTGAAGAAATCAATTTAATTTTAAAAATTAGGGTATGTGTAGTGAACCACTTAATTTTAAAATTCAAATTGACAATGGAAATGTTGAAATTCATATTTGTTTTTTACCTTAGGGTGACTTAAAATTAATAAAATTTCACAAATCCCTGGAATTTTGCAGTAAAATACAGTCAACACAAGCTCCCAAAATTTGACCAGAAAAAGTCGAGACCAAGTAGGTAGAGACTTGGTCCGAACACATGGTCCGACCAACTTTTTTCCAAATTTTCTGGGAAGTAAGATATTTTGATTTTAATGCGATTTCCAAAAGGACATGAAATTTAGAGATGTTGAGATATGCAAAATTAAGCCTTGAAGGTTGAAATAAGACACAAATAGAATATTTGATAAAAGGATTAATTGAAAGGACAACAAGAAGCGCATACTCAAGGACCGACTTTTATGATGTTTGGAAGGACACCAAGAGACCTTAGCTTTAATTGAATCAATTAAAATCTTAAAGGAAGATTTTGAAATTGTACAAGGTTAATTTAAATTTCAAAATTAGGGTTTGTTGCATAAACCACTTAATTTTAAAAAAAATTGAAAATTTGAATCTTGCAATGAGGGAAAATGAATTTTTGAAATTGAAGCAAAAGACCAAATTCAAGATCCACAAGGTCAATTTTAAAATTAAAAATTAGGGTTTTGTGATTTAACCACTTAATTTTTAAAAAAATTAAAAATTGAAAGTGTAAATGAAAACTTGAATTGTAAAATTGAAGATTTCTCATATCTAAAACGATCAATCCAATTTAGACAAATAACAAGCTCAAATTTGAATCCAAAAATTAGGGTTTTTATGAATTCAACCTCTAAATTTTTAAAATTTGCAAGGAAATTAAACTTGTAAATGAAAATTTGAATTTTAAATTGCATACACTCAGATCTGAAAACAAAAATCAGAATTAAGGGTGTAAGGAATCGGGTTCACCAAAATGAAAGGTGAACACTAGCTATGAAAGTGTTGTAACAATTAAGTGCATAAGCTATATTTTTCAAAAATGGTTGCAAATATAAATTAACTAATTGCATATGAATCAAATCTGAAAATGAAAATCAGAAGCAAGCATAAGACACATCGGGTTCACCATAATGTAAAGTGGAAAATTGGAGAACCTTAGCCAAATTTTCCACTTGAGAGAAAGGTGGGAACTTTACTAAGGTTCAATTTTCACTTGGGGAAACTTTGCATTCAAAAGAGGGGGATGAATCTACGAGATACAATCCCAAAGGATGAAAGGATTGAATACTAATTAGATTGGTTGAAATTGGAATGCAATTGACCCTCTTTTGTAAGTTAACAAGTTGATTTAAGACAAAATACTAGAAATGAAGACAAAGTATGCGAAAACAACGAGCTATAGATTCAAGATTTAGCCATGCACCTGGATTTGAGAAGTTTGAGATGATTCAGAGCTGCCCTCCAAAATCCAGCAAAAGCTGCAAGGACCGTGTGTCCAGACAGGGGATCCCTCAACTTGGCCCTCCGAACTTTCTACACGTCGAAAAGGGTTTTTCTATCTCTGTGAATAAAGCTTAATTCCAAAAGTACAACTATGTACCTATTTCCTCCTTTTGAAGTTTTACTTTCCTCCACATGGAATTAGGGTTTCATGAAGTAGAATGTTGATCTCCTCTTCAATGATTGAAATCTTGTCTTTATTACTACTCCAAATCTTGAAGGAAGACTGAAAATGCTCAATTTCTCTTGAATTCTTGAATGCTTGATCTCTTGAATGCCCAGATGCTTGATTGAATTTCATGTATATCCAAATGAGAGAGGACATCCCTCTTATATACTTGCCAGTAGGTTTAATTAATTGATTTTCTAACTTGAGCCGACATAGGGGGATTTTCCCACTCCATTTTGAGATAGGCTAAAGGAAGGGACTCTGAAATAGGTCCCAAATAGGGGATCTTAGGGTGCCACACCTTGGTCTCAATGGATCTTAGGGCACCATGATTTGGTCCTAGTGGATCCTAGGGTGCCACGCCCTAGTCCTGCCTTATTTTGGGGCAAGATCAAGGTGGCTTTGAGGTGTAGGGTTGAGAAAGATGCAGATTTTTACATATATGAGCATATTTAGGTCTCCAATCAGGCCGAGGGGTGCAAACACTAAGGCAAAGACCCAAATGCAGTCAAAAATTACAAGGGGTGCAGTTTAAGGACGTTACAAAATTGAATTTGAATTGTTAAAGGTTAGGGGAAAATAGTGAATTATTGAAGCAATTTGATAGAAATAGTGAGCTACATGTGTTGTGCAGAGCCACCAACTTGGATTTGAGCAAGATAAGATGGTTTGGATCAGTTCCTAGAAGTTCATCCTAATTTTTCAAGATCATGTTTTCAGTCTCCCTAGTCCTCTGAATTTCTCGCTGTCAAAAGGTGAACCTATTCATCTCTACAAACATTGACAATCCTCTTGAATGAAGCTCTGTACATGTTTCTTGCACATAAAATGAAGGGGGGAATTGTTGGGAATAGGGTTTTTCCTTAGGTCAAACCTTGGGTTTTGGAATTAAGCATGAAATTGAATTGAAAATGTAAATGAAGTACTATAGTAAAATACTTTCCTTTTAAGGGAAAGACTAGAAATCTCTGAAACACTAATGCTATACCTTTAATGGAGTTTTATTTATCTTCATAAGGAATTAGGGTTTCATGTAGATGATATTCATAAAACATAGAACATGAATTTCATCTCCAATGCTTGAATCTTGACTTCACTTCTGCTCCAATTCTTGATAGAAGATTGATTTCTTGGTCACTTGAATTTTATATAGTGTAATTGAGATCTTGAATTCGTTAGGTGATTTCTTATATTTGAAATGAGAGGGGTAGACCTTCTTTTATACTTGCTAGTCGAAAAATAAATTAAATTTTTGACATAGGCCGACATGGGATCTAGGTCCCCGCCCAAATTAGATGACCATTATGAGGTGCCCCATGATAGGCCCTTTTTGAGAGGACCATGGCGCCCAATGCCATGGTCCTAGAAATCAAGGCTCCAGGATCAAGGGAAGACAATGTAGACAATGAAAAGTTATGTTTGATAGTTGGTGTGAGAAGAATTAGTGCTTTAGTCAGACCCTAGAGGATGAATGCCAAAGTGAGGCCTAAGTGAGGACAAAATTGTAGGCGAGTACAATTTAGAATGCTACACCATCTATTATTGAATAGACTAGAATACTGAGAGGTAGGGGTGAATCAGTATTTCAAAAATAAAACACTTTGATAAAATGAAACTCAATTTGATCTTAGATATCCTTAGCATGAAATAAAGTATGCAATATAAGTGAAATGCACAACATACACAACCATAAGTGAGACATCAGATTTTTATACGTGGAATACCTAAATGGGAAAAACCACAGAGAGGGTTAACTCTCAAGATAATATAACTAGTTATATGAGATTACAAAAGAGGCTCACTATCAAAGGCCTCATTGCTCAGAGGGCTCACTACCCAGATTATAATGACTCACTAATGGAAAGGCCCACTGCTAGGAAATAAAGAAATGAATTGAGAGAATTGCATCTATATATGCATGGGGTCAATTCCTATTAAGCTTGGACAACACACCAATTGTTTGTAGTAGATCCGGTTAAGAAACACTACAAACCACTTCCCTATCTGCCTACTCCAAAATACCATTGCACTAGATCTCTCTTTCTCCTTTACTCATTCAACATCGACTTCCTCATTTTATCATATACCTTACTCTTCGCTTTCTTCATCACAATTCATCCATCTCATGCCTCAAGCATAATCTGATCATATATATGTGTGTGTCAATAAAAATATACATCAGTTGGCCTCAATGAAATTTTCCCAAATGATATTTTAATGGTCCAATCACACGCTACAATTACAGGAGTAAAATATCAACATAATTTTTTAAGGTCAACCTGACCCGGAAAGAGAATATCCTTGAATTTCCATAATAACATGCTACCAAAGCACAAAGAGCACAATCAAACTTAGCATTATGATGTTAAAGACATGAACAATGAATCATCAAAATATTATCATCACAAATCAATAAACCAGAGGAAATCAAAGCATATAGAGTTGGTCAACATTGCATAACTAAATAAATTTTTGGAGCACAACATCTAGAGCATGACTCTGAGAGCACCATAACCATGAATACAACAATCTCAAACAATGAGAATAATCATATCAAAAATTGTACTACCATATTTGCATCAAGACACAAATGTGAAGGACTACACCTTTGAAATAAGTCAATTGCATGTTGTCAGACTACATGAACTACTGGAGCATGAGACCATTTGCCACAACCAACACCAAATCTCTCATATCAATATAAATGTATCCTCATACTGACAATACATATTTTTGAAGCAATAAACATGTTTGTAATACATCAACAACTAGGATTTGTAATATGTATCATACATACCTATCTTCCACTATTCTGCAACATGCATACCTATCTTCCATTGTTCTACAACATACATACCTATATTCCACTATTTAGAAACATACATACCTATCTTCCATTGTTTTTCAACATATCTAGACCAATCCAGATCACCGAGTTTGACATCAATGACAACTAAGACATGTATTTATAACAATCTCCCCCTTTTTTATTGATGGCAAAACATTTATATCAAAAACTTGCTAGAACTCCCCCTTAGATAATACTTTCTTATTTCTCCAAGATTCCAAAATTCAACACTCAATATTTCTCCCCAATACTCAATGTTTCTCCCCCTTTGACATCAAGGACAAAGGGTAACAATAGTGTTGTGTTGCCTCTTCGTTGGATCTGTTACTGTTGGTGTTTTTGTTGTCTAGTTTTCTCTGTTGTGTTCTGGTTTCTATTATTTTGGTTTGTATCCTTCCTTTCCCCCTCCCTATTTTGAGGTGTATTGTATATCTTATGAGGCAGTATGGTCTTTTGTGGTCTCTTTTTGGCTTAATGTCTTATTAAGTTTGGACTACTTTATGCTTTATTGTTAAAAGGTTTTGGGTCCCTTCAAAACCTATTTTTACCTTTACCAAAAACAACAAAAATGTTACCAAAAAAAATTACACTGCAAAAGAAAGAATGTTTTACTTATGCTTCTTAAAAATTCTCTTATAATTATTCGATTTTGGAAAGAAAGTCTTTCAATAATTCACTTCCAAATAGAGACTCAAACTCAAATTGTCACTCTTAATTATTGTATCAACTGCTTGAAATAAGGAACCAGGAATAGTAAGGTTCCACACACACTTCTCAGCTTCAATAAGGAGACCTAAAATATGTTCTAACCTAACCTCAACAATCTCTTTCACCTTCAAGAAAAAATTCACCACATATTCTTTCTCTCTGATAAAATATAAGCTCTGAGTGTAGAGAATGATTTATCTTCCTCTGTGAACCATCTGCATCACTGAAAATATCAAATGATTTTCCCATAGAATTCAATTTGGATTCAATATATTTAATCTTAAATTTGAAATGTTTAATAGCTACAGGCAACTGGAGACAATATTTGTACACTTTGCCTGCTTCTGCAACATAGTTTCTCATATCCTTAATGTCTTATGATAATCTCTTTTGAGCATATGCACATTTCTTTTCCACATCATCTTGAACTTAATATTTTGCAAGAGATGCCTCAAGAGGCTACTTTAATCAATCTTTAAGCACTTCATACAAAACATCTGACAAGATGTCTGCAAGATTACTAAGAGAAATATTGTTCCAGACCAAATAGTCAACTAGAACTTCTTCAATATGATCCTGATCATAAGAGGGGATCTCAAGCCACAAATGTCTAATATTATTTATTCCATCAACTTCCTTAAGCACACTCAAAATGTTCTCAACACTACAGGTGTCATCTTCCTCTTTACTTCCTTCAACTAAAACCAATTTTCCCTAAGCCATTGTAGGTGGTTCTCGATCATCTAGGGAAATAATATCTTTTTCTTCTTTACCTTTCATCTTCTTCATCATTTTCAAATAAGATACAATGATTCTTCTTTTTTAACTTCTATTGCCAGAGGAGGGACTCTCCTCAAGAGCACTAATATTGCTAGGAAATGGACCAAAGTATAACTTCTTCTAAAGGTTTATGATGTCCTTCTTACATGCCTAATCTTTATTAGCCAAACAAGATATATATCTATAAATTTGTTTTCCAATAGAGAAATTTGATTTACATACTATGTTCTCCTTCAAGTGTAAAGATTTTGTGAAATAAAGCATTAAGCACACAGTCAAAGAACCAAACTGAAGTGAATATCCTTGATCTTTTATCATGTTAATATTTTTTGCTAATTGTGTTTGCAACAACTTACACCAATCAAATTTTTTTCCTTCTTTCACCATTTGCTGAGCAATATACATTGTAATTGCCATAGTAGATCCTTATGTTTTTCTAAAATAGGTTTTGTAACAAATTACATATGCAACATACTGTTGGCATATGATGAAGTGGTGACAATGTATGTTGTCATTAATGTCAATAAGTGAACCGGTATGAAGATTAGAAGCAGTTATGGTCAACCGGGATGGAGTGGACCGGTGTCAGGGTTCACTAAGTGTGACTACCGGTTGGTAGTCTCTGTTCAGCTCTAGGACTTCCGGTTTAGCCTATGCGGTGCAACCGATGACATTCTGTGATGAGTTAGTTAAGAGATAAGGATGAGATCATGGTGCCATGTCAGTTATATGCTTGTGAAGGATTTCTTTGAGGATCTTGCGCATGAAGATCGAATGCATTGTATGTCTACCTCGGGAATGTGTGATGTTCTAGGTGGTGTATGAAGTGTGCGTGATGGGTTATTGATTTCCAGATGCAGTGAAGATTGGACGATGCAGAATGACTTGAGATCTATTTTAGATCGCTTCATTCTATGCAATGGATCTAACGATTAGGATTGGACCGCTTGTAATTGTAAACCTAAAATGTTTAGGGTTTAGGGTTTATGCTACCGACCTAATTATTGTCTATAACTTTGATGATTTTTGTTATTGTTTTTGTTAGAAAATGATGTGTTTGTGTGTTGAGATACTTGCCAAATAAGAGTGTGGAATCTGCAGAGTGTGATTGCAGAGGAAAGGAGCTAAAAAGGATCTGCCTTAGCAAGTAGTGTTGTTATCAAATCAAAGTTTTACTTATTGACTCCTAACCATTTCAACAGAAGGAAAATCCCTTGATCAGGTAGCTTTAACAGGCTTGTTGCAAATCCTCTAACTAGGTGACTCAAGTTCATTGAGTTCCTTAAATCCTCTAGTGAGATAACCTTTAACAGGGTTTATAACCATCCCTTAACCGGGTGATCCCTAACAGGATCAGTTCCTAACATAACCTTATTGTAAAGTCTTTAACTGGACTAGGCTCCTAACAGAGCGGACTTCAAAAGAGTTCAAAACAAGCTTGTGGGTATTCATCCCCACTGTGGTTTTTCCCATTTGGGTTTCCACATGAAAAAAATCTTTGTGTTATGGGTTGTGAGTTTTCATGTGATGATTGAGTAGTTGTTGATTAAGTTAATGATACATGCAGTGCTAAATGATTGCGGTATTGTTGATACAACTCATGCTTGATTATATCAGGAAGTAGTCATCAAAATTTAAGATTTGTCAAATGTTGTCTGAAGTATCTGTGTTTAACCGATATACCCATGGTTAAGTTTAGTGGTGAAGACAACCGGTCAGCATTGTTTTAATATGATAAAGTGTTGAGAAATTTTTTGTCTGTACTGATTCACCCCCCCCTCTTAGTACCAGTTAGGGTATTTGTTTATCATTATTCATCAATTGGTATCAGAGCGACTCCAAGTCCTCGGTGATATAAGCTTAACCGCTTGAGGCAAAAGATCCTGCTTTAATGATGAAGAGGGACGGTCCTAAGTTCAATAGAGATAACTTCAAAATATGGAAGGACAGAATGAATATTTATATCAAGAGTTTGGGTGCTCAACACTAGAGCTATGTTGAGAATGCCTATGTAATCCCCACTGGCACTCTAACCGATGATCAGAAAAGAGAGATTCAAGAAAATGGGCAAGTCATGGAAGCCCTTATTAGCAACCTGTCTGATATTGAGTTCATTGATGTACAAGATAAGGACAACCCTAAGGATGTATGGGACACACTAAAAACCATTTATGGTGGTGATGAGCATGTCAAGCAAGCTAAGGAAGAAATCCTTAGAGGAAATTTGAAGATATGAGGATGGTTGAAGGTGAGACCATTTAGAAATATGGCATAAGGATCAAGACTGTGGTTGGAGATATCATGAGCATTGGTGGAACAATTGATGATGTCACTGTTATCAGTAAATTTCTGAGATCATTGTTACTGGTCTATGCAATCAGGGTTGCTGCTATTCAGGAGTTAAGGTCTATCGACAAGACAAAGGTATCTCTAGACTCTATCATTGCAAATTTGACTGCATATGAATTGAATAGCTATGATGGTAGTGTTCAAAAGATAGAGTCAGCCTTTAGAGCATTTGTTTCCTCCACACCAACTAGAAAAGGAAAAGAAGTCAGCACCAGTTATGAATCTAGGCCAAACAAAGACATGGATGATGAGGATATTCTGATGGAGTTCGAAGCTCTTCTTGCCAAGAGACTTCCAAAAGGCACCAAAAAATATAGAGGTGAGCTTCCTCTAAAAAAATTTTCTTGCAATAAGATAGGACATATAGCTGTTAACTTTCCTAACAATGACAATAAGGATAAACTAGAAAGGTTTAGAAAGTATAAAGGAGGAGGTAGGATAAATTGTCTTGTTGCAGTAGATGAAGGTGTTACCGATGAATAATTTGAGGATGAAGAGAATGAGGACATAGTGTGTGTAGTTGTAAAGGAAGAGGTGTCTAATCAGAAAGCCCTTGTCTCTCGCATTGACAACTCTAATGAGTGGATCATTGATAGCAGGTGTTCTCACCACATGACTGGTGACCGGAGAAAGTTTTTGTCTCTGGAAGAATATGATGGAGGTGTTGTCAAGTTTGGCAACGATGCACCTTGCATGGTGAAAGGAAGAGGATCCATCTCACTAAATGGAAAAAGAAGTGTGGATGATGTCTACTAGGTGGAAGGCCTTAAGCACAACCTTTTGAGTGTTTCTCAACTGAATGACAAAGGACTCATTATGGAGTTCAAAGGTGGATTCTGCAGAATAATTGGAAAGAGTGGTGAACTTATTGCCACCAGTAAGCAGACCAGAGGAAACTTGTTTTAGCTGAATGCCAAGATTAGTCAGTGCCTGATGGCAAAGTTTGATGATAGTTGGATATGGAATAGGAGACTTTGTCATATTAATTTTGATAATATTGTAAAGGCGAGTAAGATCAAGGCAATAAGAGGATTGCCTTTGCTGAACAAACCAAAGAATGCTTTATGCAGAGAATGTCAACTTGGGAAGATGTCTTCCTCAATATTCAAAGGTAAGTCTTTTTTAGCAAAGAACCTACTTGATCTAGTGCACACCAATTTGTGTGGTCCAATGAAAACTAGAAGCATTCAGGGAAATTGGTACTTCATGATTCTTACTAATGACTGCTCAAGAATGATGTGGGTCACATTCTTGAAAAATAATTCTGAGGCGTTTGGAAAGTTCAAAGCCTTCATAGCATTGGTGGAAAAGGAGAGCAGTAGAAGAATAAAATGCCTAAGAACTTATCAGTGAGGTGAATTTACTTTTGATGAATTCAACAAGTACTGTGAAGAGAATGGCATCAAGAGGCAGTTGTCTGCCCCAAGGACACCACAGTAGAATGGCATAGTAGAAAGGAATAATAGGACTATAGTTGAAGCAGGCAGAACTATGTTGATCCAAGGAAAGGTTGCTCACACTTTTTGGAGAGAAGTAGTGAGCACTGCAGTCTATAACATGAACTGGGTACTCATCAAGAAAGGTAAAGACAAAACCCCCTATGAGTACTGGAACGGGAGAACTCTTAATCTGAGTTATTTCAAAGTGTTTGGCAGTAAGTGCTATATCAGGAGAGGTGAGCATCTGAGTAAGTTTGATGCTAAATGTGATGAAGGAATATTTCTAGGATATTCCACTAAAAGAAAAGCTCTCAAATGCTACAACAACGGGACTCAAAAAATTGTTGAGAGTATCAATGTCAGGGTTGATGAATCCCCTGAGGAGCCTGAGGAAACCTACAACAAGAAAGCAGAAGATGAATCGGGTGTAGCCTTCTAGGCACCGGTTAAGAAGGAAACAAGTTGAAAACACTAGAAAGACCTCAGTGTTCCTATACCGGTAGAAGCTGCAGTAGGTGAAGAAGAAGATGAAGTGGAAGAAGAAGAGGAAAAGCAAGCAGAACCACCTAGGGTCATTCCTAGGTATGTGAAACTGCATCATGATCCAAAGCAAATCATAGGAGATAAAGATGCAGGGATACTCACAAGGAGAAGGTGAAAGAAAACTCTTGCATGATTTCAAAATTTGAGCCTAAGACCAATAGAGAGGCACTTATTGATGAAGACTGGATAAAGGCAATGGAAGAGGAGCTGGACCAGATAGAAAAGAATACAACATGGTCCTTGGTACCCAAACCAAAACACAAGAATGTAATAGGTACCAAATGGGTCTTCAGGAATAAGCTGAATGAAGAAGGCACAATGGTAATGAACAAGGCAAGACTACTATGCAAGGAATATGCCCAGGAAGAGGGAGAAGACTATGGAGAAACCTTTGCCCCAGTGGCTAGACTAGAAGGTGTCTGAATGCTACTTGCATTTTCAGCATTCAAGGGATTTAAGGTATACCATATGGATGTGAATTCTGCATTCCTGAATGGAATCTTAGAAGAAGAAGTGTATATTGAGCAACCAGATGGGTTTGCTTTGTCAGAAGATAGTAACATGGTGTGTAGATTACACAAGGCCCTGTATGGATTGAAACAAGCACCAAGGGCATGGTATGAATGGTTATGCTCTCATCTTGTGAAGATAGGATTTCAAAGAACAAGTGAGGACAACAACATCTACCTGAAATCTGAAGGTGATCAGATTCTGATCTGTGAAGTATTTGTAGATGACATAATCTTCAGAGGAGATGATGAAATGAGCCATGCATTCGTAGATGAAATGAAGAAAGAGTTTGAGATGTCTCTGATTGGATAGATAAAGTTCTTCATTGGTCTACAGATTCAGCAAATGAAGGAGGGTATCTTCATTACCCAGTCCAAGTATATCAAAGAGGTATTGAAGACCTTTGGCATGGAGGAGAACAAACCAGTTGGAACACTGATGGTGATCGGCTGCAAACTGACAAAGGAGGATGATACAGCATTGGTGGATGAGGAGTACCAGTTTATGATCAGTAAGTTGCACTATGTGGTGCACAGCAAACCAGATATTGCTCATGCAGTGGGCATAGTAGCCCATTTTTAGAAGAGTCCAAGAGAATCCCACTTGGTAGTGGTAAAGAGGATTCTTAATACCTGAAAGGGATAGTTGATTATGGATTGTTGTATCCATACAATGGCGACTTTGGTCTCAAAGTGTTTACCAATGAATATTGGGAAGGTAATGTGGACAACTGGAAGAGCACAACCGGTGGAGTGTTCTTCCTTGGTGGAAGACTAGTCTCATGGACGAGAAATAAGTAGAGGTGCATTTCCCAGTCTATAGCTAAAGCAGAGTATGTGGCAGCTTTTATGAACTATTTTCAAGCAATCTGGATGAAGCATGTACTGAATGGCTTCAAAGTGCCTATATTTGAACCAGTGAGTATTTTTTGTGATAATACTAATGCAATCAATATTTCCAAAAATCTGGTATTGCATGCTAGGACAAAGCACATTGAACTCAAGTATAATTTCTTGAGATAAAAGGTTCAGAATAAAGAGGTTGTATTAGAACATGTTTCCAGTAAGGAGCAACTAGCAGACATATTCACTAAGCCCTTATCGAAGACTACATTTACCTATTTGAGAGGTGAATTAGGGGTGTTGCCCCTTCATGAAGTAAACTAAATTTGTGTGCTCCACATCAGTCAGGTACTACCATGTTAGATATTACAAGGTTGATGTGTTGAAGGATGCCACTCCACAAGGGGAGCAACATAGTGGAGCTTGGAAGCTTGTGCCTCCACTTTGGCATTGTTGTCAAAGGGGGAGAAGATATCTAATGAAGAAGATATATTTTTTGAGGAGAAGATATTGAGCATGTACACACTGACCAGTCTAGGTGGTGGTGGAAGTGATCGTTTGACATTGAACTAGTATATGTTACTGAGCAATGATACATTGAGTATTGCCATCAATGCCAAAGGGGAGATTGTTGGCATATGATGAAGCGGTGACAATGTATGTTATCATTGATGTCAATAGGTGAACTGATATGAACTGGTATGAAGATTGGAAGCAGTTATGGTCAACCGGGATGGAGTGGACCGGTGTCGGGGTTCACTAAGTGTGACTACCGGTTGGTAGTCTCTATTCAGCTCTAGGGCTTCCGGTTTGGCTTATGCGGTGCAACCGATGACATTCTATGATGAGTTAGTTAAGAGATAAGGATGAGATCATGGTGCCATGTCAGTTATGTGCTTGTGAAGGATTTCTTTGAGGATCTTGCACATGAAGATTGAATGCATTGAATGTCTACCTCCGGAATGCGTGATGTTCTGAGCGGTGTATGAAGTGCACATGATGGGTTATTGATTTCCAGATGTGGTGAAGATTGGATGATGCAGAATGACTTGAGATCTATTTTAGATCGCTTCATTCTATGCAATGGATCTAACGATCAAGATTGGACCGCTTGTAATTGTAAACCTAAAATGTTTAGGGTTTAGGGTTTATGCTACCGACCTAATTGTTGTCTATAAGGTCGATGATTTTTTTTATTGTTTGTGTTGGCAAATGATGTGTTTGTGTGTTGAGATACTTGCCAAACCAGAGTGTGGAATCTACAGAGTGTGATTGTAGAGGAAAGGAGCTGAAAAGGATCTACCTTAGCAAGTAGTAGTTTTATCAGATCAAAGCTTTACCTGTTGACTTCTAACCATTTCAACAGAAGGAAAATCCCTTGACCGGGTAGCTTTAACAGGCTTGTTGCAAATACTCTAACCAGGGGACTCAAGTTCATTGAGTTCCTTAAATCCTCTAGCAAGGTAACCTTTAACAGGGTTTACAGCCATCCCTTAACCGGGTGATCCCTAACAGGATCGGTTCCTAATACAACCTCATTGTAAAGTCTTTAACCGGACTAGGCTCCTAACAGAGCAGACTTCAAAAGAGTTCAAAACAATCTTGTGGGTATTCATCCCCACCATGGTTTTTCCCATTTGGGTTTCCACATGAAAACAATCTGTGTGTTATGGGTTGTGACTTTTCATGTGATGATTGAGTAGTTGTTGATTAAGTTAGTGATGCATGTAGTGCTAAATGATTGTGGTATTGTTGATACAACTCATGCTTGATTATATCAGGAATTAGTCATCAAGATTTAAGATCTGTCAAATGTTGTCTGAAGTGTATTTGTTTAACCGGTATACCCATGGTTAAGTTCAGTGGTGAAGACAACCGGTCAACATTGTTCTAATATGATAAAGTGTTGAGAAAGTTTTTGCCTGTACTGATTCACCCCCCCTCTCAGTACCAGTTAGGGTATTATTTGTTCATCATTATTCATAACATACCTCACAATAATGTCGATGATAGTATCAATTATTAATTCCCATTGATCACCCATGATTCTAGTTAGGGTTTTGACTTCTTTGTTCTTGATTGATTTCTTCATTGGAATGGGTCCATTGTCACACAGACCCGAAACAACAAGTATTACTTCCTTTAAATTTTAATAAGGCTTTTCCAACATCATGTGATCATCAACAATACAGTTTAAAAGAAATATAATCATGTCCTCATCTACAAACCAGGAAAATTCACTCCAAACATCCAAATCCTTATGCCCTAAATCTCTGATTTCCTGCAATCCTTCATTCAACAAAGAACTTCCCAAATTTTTTATTTTCTCATGATTATATTCTTCTAATTGAACTTTTTTAATTTTTTGAACATTCTTATTGTTAGATTCACCTACAACTGACTTCTTAGAATCCATAAAGAAAAGATGTGAAAATTTCCTTTTATGCAATCTTTGCTTTAAATCTCCTTCTACTCTCCAACTTCTCTACTCTTCAAATTCTTCAATGCATGATGCAAAAATGGTTGAAAAAACATATTTTTAACTTATTTAATGTACGTAGGGTTTTTTCACCAACAGATATCTTATCATAGTGGCATCAATCAAACTTTGTACTTCAACATACACAATCCACCAGAGTAGATACCAACAACATGGGCCACCACATGCATCTCTTTCATGAAAGGAGGGACAAATAGATTTATCTTTGAAACTCCCCCTAATCCAAAGCTACTGGATCAATTTCCAAAGGAAGAGGCACCAACATTGGACTCAAGTGTAGCAGACTCAATTATTTCTTTTTTTCTCCATACCATATAATTCATCTTCTTAAGATAATTATATTCACCAGAGCATTCACATTCTTGCATTTGTTAGCTAAATTTCCATACTTGTTACAATTATAACATTTTACATTCCTCTATCCTGGATTCGCCAAATTTGTTCTAGATCTGCATGCATTAGCTTTATGACCAAATTTATAGCATATGTGACAATAACCTTGAAAGGGATTATTCCTAAGTGATCCATTTACTCCATTCACAAGCAGTCTATAACTTCTATTCATGACTTGATTACTCCAGTTATTAGCATTGTGTCCAAAACTTCTACATGTAAATCATTGAATATTTTGATTTACACTGCACCTACAATCTATATATTTATGTAAAAAATAATTGTATTGAAAACAATAGCCATTAAATGATGAGTACCTTTGAGCATTAGGTTTCCGAACCAGAGATCTATTTACAACAAGTTCAAGATTCTAGACTTTGTTTGAATCTTCGGGTTTCTTCTCAACTTCCTTTTTTTCTTCCCCTTTACTTTTATCATTCAAACATTCATTGGAAAAGCCCAATCCTTCCTTATCCTTGTGAGATTTATTCATGAATAATAATTTATCCAATAATTCATTTCTTTCAGTTAATTTTTCTTCTAACTTCAGCTTCAATGATTCTTCTTCTAGCTTCCTAATTTCTTCTATCTTTAGATTGATTATATCCTTCAAGCTTTCTTCCACTTTTTTGCTTTCTTCAATCTACAACTATTGATTCACAATAGTCTCATTCACTTTCTTTAATTCCTTGTTAACTTCTTGATGCCTTGATTTGAACTTCCTAATCTGATATCTTAGCTTCTTCACACATTCATTTGCTACCTTAAAATTCTCTTTCAAGTCTTCATTCTTATATTCCACACTCTCAAGATCTTCAAGGGTTCTCTTCAATTCTTCATCCAAATAATATTCTCCATCCATATCTATAGGATCCATCTATTCAAATCAAGACCTCTCTCAAGTGGTTAAGTTAGAAACAAGGGACCAAGCTCTGATACCACTTATTGAATAGACCGAAATATCAAGATGGTGGGGGAATTAGTATTCCCAAAATAAAATGCTTTGATAAACTGAAACTCAATTTGATCTTAGATATTCTTATCATGAAATGAAGTATGCATTAGAAGTGAAATGCATAACATACACAACCATAAGAGAGGCACCAAATTTTTATCAATGGAAACCCCAAATTAGAAAAACCATGGAGAGGGTTAACTCTCAAGCTATTATAACTAGTTATATGAGATTACAAAAGAGGCTCACTATCAGAGGGCTCACTTCCCAAATTATAATAACTCACTACCAGAAAGGCTCACTACTAGAAAATATAGAAATCAGTTGATTCACATCTACATATGCATGGGATTAGTTCATGTTAAGATTAGACAACACAACAATTGTTTGCAATAGATCCAATTAAGAAACTCTACAAATCACTTCGCTATCTTCCTGCTCCAAAATTTTGTCACACTAGATCTGTCCTTCTCCTTTACTCATTCAACATCAACTTCCTTTCTTTATCATTTACCTTCCCTTCACTTTCTTCATCACAATTCATCCATCTCATGCCTCAAGCATAATGTGATCATATATATGTGTGTGTGTGAATAGGAATATACATCAAGTCAGACTCAATAACATTCTCCCAAATGATATTTCAATAGTCAATTCACATGCTACAATCACCAGAGAAAAATATCAACATAATCTTTCAAGGTTGGCCTAACTCAGAAAGAGAATATCCTTGAATTTCCATAATAAAAAGCTATTGGATCACAAAGAGCGTGATCCAAATCAACATTATGACGTTAAAGACATGAACAATGAATCATCAAAAGATATCATCAGAAATCAAGAAACCAGAGGATACTGAAGCTCGCATAGTTGCTCAACACTGCATAACCAAATACATTTCTAGAGAAAATATGGAGCACGACTTTTGGAGCACCAAAAACATGAATACAACAATCTCAAACAATGACAATTTGAATATAAAAAATTGTAATACCATATCTCCATCAAGACATAAACACGGAGGACTGCACCTTTAAAATAAGTGAATTGCATGTTGTCAAACTACATGAACGATTGGAGCACAAGATGAATTGCCACAACCAACACCAAATCTCTCATATCAAGATAAATGTATCGTCATACTGATAATACATATTTTTGAAGTAATAAACATGTCTTCAATATATTAACAACAACTTGGATATGTAATTTGTATCATACATACCTATCTCATGTTGTTCTGCAACATACATACATATCTTCCACTATTCTACGACATACATACCTATATTCCATTTTTTTGCAACATACATGCCTATGTTCCACTATTCTACAACATACATACCTATTTTCCATTGTTTTGCAACATATCTGGACCAATTCAAATCATTGAGTTTGACATCAATGACAACTAAGACATGTATTTCTAACATTTATGTCCTCCACTAGAAGGCTCATTGATATCCCGTATAAAATCAATACCCCTCTTATGAAAGGGGGCTTATGATGGTACCAACTTAAGGGGTAATGCACCTTAAAACTTCAAATTTTCAGAAAACTTCTAAGAAGCCTCACATTTTTGAACCATTTTATGTGTATCTACAAAGAGAGTTGGCCAATAGAATGCTACCCTTAAGATCTTATGGGCAGTATATTTTTCTATATAATGATCACCACAGAAACCTTCATGTATTTTCTCAAGGACTTGTTGTGCTTGGTATTCATCTAGGTAAAACCACAAAACACCATTCCTATCCTTTCAATACAAATTGCTTTGAATAAACACATATTTCTAAGATTGTAATTTGAAGGTCCCTTTTCTAATTATTAAAGAGAAAATCAAGACATTTCAAGGTCCTTAAATAATAATCATATCTAAATACTAAGGGAATGTATCTAAATTGCATACCTTTTCCTATTGCATTTCAATGGCATTAACTTGAGTAGCCTCCAAATTTGTTTCTGACATCAACTTAGCCAAACCCTGCCCTTACAAGTCTTTTGATTTGAATATCAATGTTAAATTCCTAGATTTTGTTAATCCATCTACATCTCCTACTTGTTACTTCAAATTGAATAAAAATATCCTTCACTAAAACATTTGGAACATAAGCAGTAATTTGGGCTCCTACCAAGGCCTAAAAGTTTTAACAACCTTGACAAGAGCATATACTTGCTTTTCTACTAAATCTTATTTTAATTCAACAACTTATAAAGTTTTACTAAAAAAAAGCTATCGGTTTCTCAAATCCTTAAGGATTCTCTTGAATTAATATTGTTTCTATTGTATGATAAGAAGCAAAAGAGAACAAATGAAAAGGTTTACCAAAGTCAGATGATATTAAAATAGGGGCCTCCTTTATTTCTCTTTTAATGGCAAAAAATGCCACAATTTCTTGATCATCCCAAGATATTATTGCATTCTTTTTCAACATCTAGAAATAGTCTTTAACTATTTCTACAAATTTTGAAATGAACCTCCTCACAAAATTTATCTAACCAAAGAAAGATTCTATTAATTTTACTATTTTAAGAATAATAATCTTATCAATGGAAACTACTCTTTTAGGATATATCCTTATTCCCTCTATTGAGACAATGTGACCCAATAATCTTCCTTCTACTACAACAAATGTACATTTTTTAGGATTTAAAGAAATCCCAAATTCCAATCCTCTTTGAAAGATTTTTAACAGCAAGTGAAGGCAATGTTCTTCTATTTTTTGGAATATGCTATCAAATCATCTGGATAGACTACCATTATAGTGTCAATAAGCCTTTCAAATGCAACATACATTGCTCTTTAAAATTTGTCTCCTACATTTGTCAATCAAAATGGTATCCTTGCATATACATATGTTCCCAAAGGAGTGGTAAAAGATATTTTGTATCATTCAAACTCCTTGACTTTTACTTAATTATAACTTAAAAATCCATCCATCATGGACAATAACTCACATCTAGTTACCTTTTGCAACATAGCTTTCATACTAGGCAATGGATAGTTGTCCTTTAAAGAGGATACATTCAAATTTATAAGTCCACACATAGCCTAATATCTCCATTTTTCTTTCTAACTAGAACTAAGTTGGACACCCAAGTAGAATTTCTGATAGGATTGATATTGCCTCCATCCCTTAGTTTTGTTAATTATTCTTGCATTTTAGGAGCCAAAATGGGATTTATAGGTGTCTTATTTTGCCTAGAACATTTTGCATTAGGTTTCAGAGGGATTTCATGATGGAATGAATATTCAATATAAGCATTTAGATCATTATAAGACCATGCAAAAATGTGTTTATACTTTCTTAATAGAGCAACAAGTCTATCTCTGACTTCGGAATTGAATTTCCCGCCAATAAAAAATATTTTGTGGGGAAGTCTGTGTCCTTAAGTTTAGTTCCTCTAAGCTATCAACCTTAGTGTGGACATTCTTTATCAAACTTCCATTATTTCCATCAAAAACCCTTTCTAAGGCAACCACCCCCTAGTAATCTTATTTATTTTCAATTGAATGGCTTCATTCCCATAAATTGGCTCTTTATCATTCACAAATTGAACTAGTTCATTGCAATTAATTTGTTGTGATTCATAACCATCTATACATTTCAAAAAGTTAATAAAATCATAATTAGCATATTTAGACACATGCCAATTATGTGCATTATCAGGCATTGAAGGTCTAGTTTTAATCTCAATTTCTAAAATTCCCACAAGTCTTATATTATTCCTCTTTAAATCAATATTGGCCAAGAAATATGGCATTACATTATTACTTCTTTCAATCCATTCAATTGAAAATGCATCAAAACACTCAATTGTATCTCAAACATTAGACCTATATTGTCTTAACCTTTTGTGTTTTGAGGAGTATTTGGATCTTACTTGTGATATTATAAGTTCTGAATCTCCAAAAGTCCTTAGCATCTTTATTCCATGCTTCTCAACAATTTTAAGTCCCAAGAGAAAAGCTTCATATTTTGTAATGTTGTTTGTACACTCAAAATTCAACAAGAATGAATATTTGAAGGCTTTTCCATTCAAAGAAATAGATATGACTCGAGCACTAGATCCCTCCTTAGAGAAAACCCCATCAAAATACACACTCTATAAACCATGTTGATCATATTGTAACTCAATGTTGATTGAATTAGTATTTTTCAACAACGGTTGTGGTTGTTCCATCCTAAAATTATCAATGTCAATATCACAAAGAAATGTGAGTTCATAAGGAGAAACTTCTTCCACAATCACCATGGATCTAGGCTCCCTATAAATTTTCACATCTTAGACATTGATAGGAATGGTAGCAAATAAAATATCAAGATGCACCCACCCACCTACTGCTACATCCCATTGTCTTGATAATAGCATACCATACTAAGGGGGAATGTTAGCCATGCAGTAACATCCATTCTATAAACTCCATCAGGGCATGCAAAAAATCTTAATTCTAATTCCTTAATAACTCCTAAAATAGGTATTGCCCTATTGTCCATAGCATAAAACTTTCCATAGGAAGTATCGACCCATAATCCCAATTGTTGCATTATCCCAAGATGCACAATATTGACTACAGCTCTTCAATCTAACATGCAATTCTTTACCAACTTATTATTAATAAGCAAGGTAATATAAAAGGATCTTCTTGAGAAGGGCACTTAGCAATAGTTATTCCCAAATTAACCTTAGGAGTTTGGATTGCTTCATTTTTATCTCATTGACTTCACCACCCCTTTCTCTATGTTTATGACCTCCATCACCCTTCTTATCTACACTTGATGACCTCAAGGTATCGACTATCATAGACATAGTAACATTTTTGTGATCTTCTATTTTTATCAACTCTAAAAGGGGTATTGAAACTTTTATTTGATTCAATGTTTCCACCATATCAAAATTAGGAAGACTCATTATAGGAATAGACTTACATACCTCTAATCTTGATACTTTTTTCTTTTTCTACAAAGGGTGTGGGATTTATAGCACTTTGTGTAGGGTGAGACTTTTGTGCCTTATCTATTTTCTTAACATCATTTGAAAGATCAAATTGAACTCTCTGATTTTTAATGTTCTTACCTTGATCATCAACCTTCTTATCATTCATTGAGGATTTATTTGAACTTTGGATTTTATTTACAGACATACTGCTTGGTTTTCCTTGATCTGTGGTCACCACTCTATTTCTCAAGTTATAGTTACTTCTTTCTTGTTGAATAGCAGCTATAGTTAGTGATTTAATTTCTTCCTCAAAGGTTTTTCTTTTATGCTTGTAGTTGTTGGAGATGGAGGGTCATATCCATAACTCATATGTGTAGGGTCTTCATTATTTGAAAAGAATTGTTGATGGTAACCATTACTTTTATGTCTCTGCATATCTACATAAACACAATTTTCTTAATGTTTAGAGGACATATCACTATCTCTCTAGAAATTTCTGGTTGACAACATATTTATTTAATGTGTATCTTTAAAACATTCATTAGTATACTCTTCCTCCATTATAGCTGGTTCTTGAAGGGATTGAGCTACCACACACCCTATAGGGGAATGTGGTAGTTGACAAACAACACACCAAGGAGTATCATTAGTAAAATACACATTTGAATTTTTCAGGGGATCAAGAGTCTCTCTATTTTTTTGACTCCTTTGGGCTATTAGGTAAGGGTTTTCCATCCTTCAAATTTTTGTTGTATGACATATTGTGAAGACTAGGCCTTTCTTGCCTAGGGTGATTTTCCCTATCACATGAACCCCTTTTAATTCCTTGCAATCTTATAATCAATATTCTTTAATTTTCTCATTACTTTGTCTAACTTATCTTCATTGTTGTCTAGCTTTATGATGTTTAGAATTTTGCAAGATTTTAACCTCATCTCTTTTTCCTATTATACCAGATGCCTTTTTGTTATTTTTAATGTTTAGTGTAATTTTAAAGGCTTCTCTCAAGTTATAGGGATTTTTGTTCATCAACTCATATCCTATCTTAGGATCATATAGATTTATATTAAATATTAGACACATGGTCTCAGAGGGCTTTAAATGATTTGGAATGTGATTATATATCTTAAAAAGCCTTGTATTGAATCTTGCAATAGATTCATTACCACCCTTTTGAATACATGTAAATTAATTCAAAGAAAACTTAGGATCTGAATGGTCTCCATATTTCTCCTTAAGCACATGTTTAAATTCACTACATGAACTTATAGATTCATTAGGCAAACTCCTATACCAATCTCTAACATCGTCAACAAGAGATTGCATGAATAATTTCATAATGACATCTTCATTTTCTATTTCAATTTTGTCAACAAAATTCATAAACATTCCAAATGATCCTCTCTACATATTGCATTGTTTCTTAAAATCTTTGGGACTTCATGTTTAACTTCATTACTTATTGGGTTTGGGAATCCTAGAATCGCATTGAAATACAACTTCCTATATATTTCTACATGTAAGAGTAATATTTCCACACATTCACCTTTGTTGACTAGGTTGAGGCCCTTGGTTTTGCAGATTTTGTTGATATTGACCTATTTGACTAGGAGGTATTTGCTGATGTACTTGAGGTTGAGAAATGTCAACTTGTAAAAAGGCATTTGTATTTGGTTGTCAATTTTTATTTTGTAGAGTTTTTTGCCTACAAATGGATTATAACCAACATTCTAATATCCTGAAACAAGTATACCAAAAACTTGGGGTGTTGGAGAAAGAGGCTAAAACATAGGAGGAGATGACACATAAGAAGTTTGGGCATGAGATGGGGTAGCATTGGCATTCAATTTTTGAGTAGAGCTAGAAGCTTGAGTATGTGTTTTGAGTAGAGCTAGAAGCTTGAGTATTAAGTATTGGCCATGATTGAGCAGTAGTACTGGTAGAAGTAAATTCTCTAGAAGGAACAAATGTTGATGCATTGGAAGGTCTCACCTAAGTGATTCACATAGAGGTAGTTCTATGAACCAGAGGGCTAGTAGTATTTGCAAAGGTTAGCATATTGGTATTAAGATTTGCCCTAATATTCAAAGAAAATAATTGTGGAGTTAAGATCTCTTTCTTCTTCTTTAATCTAGCCCTCTCCACCCAAGACTTTAATTCTTCAATTTGTATTCTTAGTTCATCATCAGTAGGATTAAGATCTGAAGTAGAACAAGTATTGGCATAAGTATACTGATAAATGATAGAAATATCGGATACTAAAGTTTGGTTTCCTAGTGGGTTTGGAAAAGCTTGAGTTTGGAATATTTGTTGGCTTAAGATATTATGATCGAGTTGAAAAGCCACTTGTTGGGCAATTCTAGCCTCAAATTGTTTCTGGGCTGAATGAAAATGCTCCCTAGATTGTTGCAACCATCTTTTTCATTCAAATGACGTAGTAATATTTGGGAAAACATTCTCAAGCATTGTAACATATACTCCCATATCCCCTGGTGATCCAAAGGCAACTTCATCACCCTTTGCAATTGTCTCCATGGGGGACTTTTGTAACAACCTTTCATACATATTATGTGTAGGTCCTTGTTCTATATTTTGAGTAGTAATTTATTCCTCACTAGAAGGATTTGGGGTATTTGAAGGAGTTGAGATACCCAACTGTTTAGGTACGCAATCTTGTTTTGGAGTTTCTTGACTTATACCTTTTTTGCATTCATTTGAGCTCTAGTTTTTATAATTACTTGTCTAGGGGTAACTATAATCATTAAGCACCTTGAGATAACTAGCTCAAAGATGTAGTGAGTCACCACCCTTGATATAGAAAATGAAACTAAACCAATTTGATAGGAAGTAACAAAGTTTTTGAAAAACAATTGGTTGCGGAATTCTAAAAGGTAAACCCTTAACAATAAGACCACTAGATACTGTATGAAAATATCATTTCTTCTTATGACCTAAACCTATTGTTTCTTATAATCCCCAATGGAATTTCCATTTTGTTGGTTCCCCAATTGATTTCCCAAGTAACCCCTTGAGGTAGTCAATTTCAATCAATAGAGACTTGGATAAGTGGTCAACTTAATAGGATTTGATTAGGGATAAGATGCTAATCATAATCCTCTTCACTTTAGGCTTTATTAGAACAAGGTGGGTTTACCTATATCAATACCCTTATAATATTTTTTCCTTTTCTGCGAGGTCCCACCTCGACTCAGTCTAACATTTCAATGGTTTTTATATTGAGACTATTATGGATGTTTTATTTTTATGCATTATGGATTTAGAACTTATATGATTTCATGATTTGGATAACATTGTTATATGTTGATGATTTATTTATATGCTTTATGATATAGAACACTACATGATTTTTTGAATAGGATGAATTTGCGGTGATAAATGTTGTTATTGAATTTGCAGGACTTTACTAGGATAATAGAATTAGGATGTATGTTTAAGTGTGGATCAAAATTATGAGAATTAGGATGAATTGCTTATGTGAAATTGCTTGGATATAAGATGTATTAAAGTGTTCAGATGTAAATTGTATGCAAGTGATGATGTGTATTATTATTCTTGTGATTTATATTATATGTGGTTATTTGAAAGTTACTAATGTGTAAATTGAGATGCGCAAGAAGTTATCCATGTGACCATGGAAATATAATGGAGAACCAAACCTAGACCTATGTATGTTCGTAAGCCAGGGTTTGTCTATTTGGAGAGACAACACCCCGTTTGTGTTGTATTTTATTCATAACAGTAAATGATGCATGTGTGTTAAGTGTTATTTAACTGATTTATGTAAAATCCACAAGAGATGATTTCATGTATTAATTTGTAAAAGTGTTTTCTTTGTGTCACTTGACACATGTGTGGATTTAAGTTTGAATTTTTAAATTTGTCTCTTGGTGGGAAAGTGTTTAACTATAGCTTTTTCAATTAATGTAACGTGATGTCATAAATACCTTGGGTAAAGAATCTTTGGGATGGTCAACATAGGTTTGACCCGAAAATAAACTTCAAAGGGGTTTAAAAAGGGTTAAATGGACACCTAGGGGTAGTTTAATAGGGTTTCCTAAAGCCCATAAGGTATACCTAAGGGTTAGGGGTAATTTAAGGCAAGTTTCTACTCCCATGTGACCTTTTAGACACCCTAAAAATTGACTTTTCTAAGTTGTGCGAAAATTGAAATTAGAAGATTTGAACCTAGTTGTAAACCTTCCTTTTCGAATGAGAGTTCCCTTTCCCATTCTACCTTACCTTCCTCTTTAGTTTTTAGAAACTTGTGAGAACTCTCACAATGGGCTTCTTAAGCAAGAATTAGAAAATTTGTGGGTAATCACCCACTCTCCATTTTTGGAGACAAAAGAATTTTGAAAAAAAATTAAGCTAGATTGTTGAATAGAAAAATTGGCTATGGGTAGAAAGAGAAGAATCGTGGAATTGGGCTGCTCATCCTCAACAAAACTAACCTACCTTTGGGCAGATTAAGGTTGGTTGCATTCTTCTTAAAATGGCTTTCTTATTGCATGTGTTTGAAAGTAATGTTGGTGTAAAAGATTTGCTTCCGTGCATGTTCTTTTGGAAAATTTTATTTGGTATTTTGTGTTATATATTGTATGTGTTTTTGGGAGTCATCAAGACCTCTTACTCTTGGGAGAGAGGAGGATCTTGTGGGTGGTAGAAGTGACAGCCCTCGAGTGAGAGACTCTCATTATGAGAGCGATCACAAGGGATTTTGTGTGACCCTTGCTGCATGGCTTGTTTGTGCAATGGGGGTCATAAGGAGGGAAATAAGGCATAAATGCCTTGGGGGCATAAGGAATAAGGGGTTGCTATTCTTGATGTATTTGGTTTTCCATGAGGTGGCTACATGTTTTTCCATACTTGCAGTTCTCCTCAAGGTATTTGGTCCACTACCACCCTTAAAAAGGTCATCACCAAGGTGTGGTGCAGTGTAGCCGGGTCGGGAGTGTGTTTGAATTTGTGTGTATTCTGTTTTTTTTTTGTGCTTGCATGTTTGTTTCCCATCTAGGGCTTGGTTCTCTGAGCTCGGGGGTGGCTACCAGTTAGCCTAGGCTGGGAGGTGAGCACTCCATGGTCATAGATTTGATTCATTTGCAAGATGTTAGAAGAAATATCAGATGCATGCAGTTATGGTGGAAGATGTTGATTTTAAAGAAAAAAAAAAAGAGTTACAAATGTATTTATTACTTTTTTTAAAAGTCCTCTCTTGTTTGAAATGAGAGGCTATTTGTAAAATAGGAATAAAGACTTGAGGATATGTTAATTGTTATGCAGAAAATATCATGTTATTTTGAAGAAAGCTAAATGGTTTATTCTAAGTTCTTGTTCTAGAGTTAAGGTTAAATCTTGTAGAGTCTTTAATATTTCTTGAAAGGAAATGAGTTAAATTTATTCTCTTATTTACTGAAAAAGAAATAGAATTGATTTTGCATGCATGCAAGGGCTGAAATATAAAAGCACTTAGGATTATACATGGAAATGTAAAAAGTATTTTAATTAAATCTATGATCTTACTTTGTCTGTGATTTGATTTTAAATGCAGAAAATAAAATCTAAAATTATCATAATCATTTCTATAGTTTAAGTTAGGGAATTCTTTATTTAATATAGATGTTGTTTTAGGATTAGTTACTTCTGTTATTTATTTCATTACAGAAAATACATCTCTATCATTTAAGTAGTTGTTGTAGATTTTTGCAAGCCTGCCAATTTAATAAATGCAGGAAATAAAGATCTTAACCTATTATAGTTTCATTTAAATAAAATCTGTAATTATTAGGTTGTTGGAAAATTTGTTAAACTTATTCCTTGATAAAGTTGAAGTTAGGTATTTTTGTTAAACACTGGCATTATTTATTTATAGAAAATAATATTTACAGTAAACAAATTTATTACTTTACGTTTGATGTAATTGAAATCGGAATCTTTCATAAATTCTGTTTTATAAGAAAAGAAAAAATAATACTATAATTATATATGAATATATATAATCATATACATGCAGATTACATGTATATGCTTATATATACATACATATAAAATATATCATAAAATTTCCTGCGAAACAAATGTATATATAAATATAAATATATATATACCAATATATATATATATGAATATATACATATGAAACATGTATATATATATATATATAATTATATATAAAAATATATTTATGCCTATTTGCACATAAAAAAAAAGTATATATAGATATGTAAATATATATATATATATATTATATATACAAAAAAAATAAATACATAAATAAGGAAAAGGAGAAACAAAGGGAAACGGAGAGGGGAAGATCGTGGCCTCGGCCGCGTAGAGCACACAGTCCCTGTGCGGGCTGCGTCCCACACAGAGGCCGCAACCTCTGTGCAGGCCGCGTCCCTCACAAGGGCCTGCGGCTCCCTGTGTGGGTCATGCTCCGCACCAGTGGCCACAGCCACTGTGCAGGCCACGACTCACACAACGGCCAAGGCCACTATGTGGGCCGCGACCCCCACAGTGGGTCGTCCCACTGGTGGCGTCTCCTCTGCCTAAAACCCATGAAACCTCCATTCGGCCCTGCAAGATAAACAATGAGCATAAAAAAAAATATAAAACCCTAGCTCGGTTAGAGCTAGGGTAAAAAGAATAATAAAGAAATAGAAAAAAAAAGTATAGAGAGGTTTATTTTATAATGTAATTTAAATTTAGGGTTTGCATGGGGATTTTTTTCAAAGAAGTAGAAATTAATATAATATTTAATTATATATATATATATATATATACCAATACTTATTGAGTTTGAAAGTATAAGAGAATAAGACAATTTAGGATTAAATATTTTAATATGTGGTTATGAATTATATTTGTTTTTTTATAAACATATGGGGTTACGTTTAAGTTATGAAATTGTGTTGTTCAAAATTCAATAGAACTTTATATCAAGTTGGGTAAGGTTAATTTGGCTATTGGGAAATATTTACGCTTTATAGGAAAATAATTATTACCAATTTAATTGAACCTTAGTCGATTTAGTTTTTAATGTTAAATAAATTATAGACTTTTATGATCTAAGAGTTAGGACTAAATTAATTAGTTTCCTAGGGAAAAAAAATACAAGTATTGGTTATTGGAAATTAATCTTATCTTCATCTACTATTTTAATGAGTTTGATTTAAATAATCTATTGATAAGTCTGATGAGAAAATAAATTAAATCGTTTAGTATTCCGCAAATAAATTTTAAATTAATTCCGTTACTTGATTTAATACCAGAGTTAGCTCGAATATAGTTTTGGACAAAACATGTTAGTGCATGTCGTGTTAGCGAACTTCTTTGTTATATAGTTGTTATTTTTTTTTAAAAATTATCCCGTTCTTGCCTTAAATTTTGGGCATGACATTTTCAAATAGGTATTCTAATACATGTGTTCTAAGTATATAGAAATCAAGTGGTTGTATGATGGCAATTGGATTTGGTTGTATCCCTAATTCATAAGCATTGAGAACCTTGGGAACAAATAATTCTAACCCTAAAACTTAGAATTAAAACAAACCTAAAATATAATATTATAGAAAGGGGACTCTCTTTTTTATTTTTTTGATGATATGTTAAATTTATAAAACCAAGAGGCACGATGGATACCTATCTTGGGGCAGATGGAGTCTCAAATAAAATAGAACAAATGAAAAAACTGCAATATGTTAGCCAAAAACATACATTTTCTCCTTGACTAATACCTTATATTAACCAAGCTATGATAATTAGTTACAAGCTCTACTTATTAACCAAATTAGCATATCACAAAATCCATGTGTATGATTTAAGGATTTCATTCTTCACTTTAGATAAATCATAAAACAAACACACATAAGCAACAAAATGTAGAGACAAAATCAAAAAGTCCTTGACCATTGATTTAATAAGACTTTGGACACAAATGTTGGAGATAACTTGATAATCATTAGCTCTTTGATTTCAAGATATTCTGATATCACATTTCTTTCAAAAATTAACAATATTCATGAGCAAACATATAGACACCTTAAGAAAAGACCTTTCATACTCTTACTTATAAACTTACAGACATACCATTATTTACATGATTCCTTCTTCTCTTTTAAAAAGAAAAAATCACCTTGAAGAAGCAAAATAAGGCCTTGAATTCCCTTGTATATGATAAAAAAGCAACAAGCTTCAGGCCTTTTACATGAGATAAGTGGCAGTAGGTAACTGCTTGACACACTAGAAGACAAACAACTTTTTAAGATGTTGACAAAATCAAACATCCTCTTTCATTCTCCGTGGGGGGTAGTTGTTATTGATGATCTAGAACCCTTTTTCTTCATGCAAGTCTTCTTATCAAGTTGAAGAAAATCTGATAACCTTGCAAACACATTAAAACTACCATGACAAAGAGCATCTTATTGTAGATTTTCAATAAATATGAATTTAATGCTCAAATATTTTCAACTAGCCTCAGAAATTCCTTTTCCATGATTTTAAATTGACCTCAAGATAAGATCAAATATTTCTTTTACCTTCAAATAATCAAAAGAGAAAACATTGCAAAAAAAAAAAATTGAAAGGCAAAAACCAATGATCACTTCTTAGCTCAAAAATTAAAATTTGTTTCACAAGTTGGAAGGAGGAACCAAAATAACTCACAGGAATTCAACTCCTTCCTCCTTGAATTTTTGAATCTTGTGGAGATGCTTCAAATAATCCTCATCATTTATTTTTCCCTTGTCTATCTCCACCTTGGTCAATCTTGTCTTAAACTTTAACAGAGCATCTAAGTATGAATCCAATTTGTGTGTTGTGAGTGCCTCATCTGCTAAAATTTATACTTATATTAGATCCAAAATTGTCTTTATTATTTTATTTCCAACTAGACTTAGGTCTCGACCCCGGTTCCTTTTATTTATCACCCTCCTTTGCATGAAATAAAGGAGGTATATGGTAAATTGTGAGACATTGGAAATTAGAAAGCTCTACCTTGATTATCTTTTTGTAAACCCTATGGGTGGTATGCATATGAATTAAAACATTCAATTTCAGATTTAATTCATAAATGACTTCATGCAAATTCTTAGGGAAGGATATTTGAAAATAAAATTCTAAACCTCTTACAAAATTCTGAAGGAAAGAGATAGGACAAGCTAATTATTTTTCGATTTCAAATAGAATTGATAAAAGCTCATGAGTTTTTTATGCTCATCCTAGGCTGCCTTTGAATGATCAAGTATTACAGTATATCTAGACTCCAAAAGAGTCTTAATCAACTCTTTTTTTTTCTTTTTTTTTTTTATCGGTAATTGGTTGAAGCCTGAATAGCTTTTGACTGGAGCTATGAACCAGTGGGGACACAGTAGGGGGGCCCATCCCTATTACATATATGCTTAGAATTCCACTTCAGATGTCCCTATTGGGGATTGAACTTGGGTCTCCACAGTGAGAACCCAGTGTTTTAACCAGTTAAGCTCAACCCCTTGGACATCTTAATCAACTCTTTTGTTTTCTTAGTTTCTTCTCCTATTACCTGTCTATATAAATGATCAATTTCTCTATTCATTTTTTAATTCTCAAGCTTGGCCATTGCCAAGTCATTTCTGAGGCCCATCATATCTTCTGAGGATTGATGTTCAAGAGCTGGTGTATAATGAGAGGGCCTAGAATACAATTTACCTTCCAACTGCTTAATTTTTTCCCTTAGAATCTTGTTCTCTTCTTTAGTCTTCTAAGACACCTTGTGAACAAATCTAGCAACATTAATAGTTAAATTAGTAGCCTCAACAACTAAAGTATCTGAGACTCTTCTGAGTAGAAGGTGGCCATAAAATATATCTTGTTGTTGAACCATTGAGATCTTTTGTGTCGCAGTATATAGACACCAAATGGCCAATATGTCTAACTTATCATCAAATGCAAAATAAAAAAATAGACTTTTGGCCTGCTAAGGATCCAAATTGTCAAAACTAATGCTATGTCTCCTTCTCAAATTGGCAAATGCAATTGCTGAAGAGAGATCCCAACCCTCTAAAAGAAAGATGCCACTCTTTCTCACTATTTTCCTCCCCATTTCAGGGGTTATGTTATCCAACCTTTCATTTTCCCTCTTCAAGTTTTCATATTTTAACCTTAGTTTTTCTCCTTCATCAAGGGTTTCGAGTTGTATAGCCCTCTCCTTCTATATTTGATCTGCTATATTTTTTAAGAAAGAATTACATAACTCTCTTGTTTGACTAGGATTCTCATTACTCATAAAATCTTCACATGTTGTCAGCCTCACATCCTCGATGTTATCTCCTCCTAACCTGAAAGCACCAAGAGCTCTTTCAGAAGAAGGAGCTTTCATTTGTACTCCCAAACCTATATCAAACTTGTAAGGTGGCATGGATTTTTCTAGTTGAGTATTGAATCCCTCATAGGATTCAAATGGAATCTCTTAGTGAGGAGATAAAATGCACAGTGGTGTGATGACCTTAGGACTTTTAGGAATGAATAATTATGTTGTAAGTATGTGTTGCTATGTTGTTGTGGTTGTCATTGATGTCAAACTTGTTGTTCCATATATTTTTTGGTCCAGAATGTCTGTGGTGCAGAGATATCTTGTTGTGTTGATATTTTAGTTGCTTTATTGGTTGTTTTGGAAGTGTTCATCTCTAGAATATGTTGTTGATCTTATTGGATATTGTTATCTTCTTTGGTTATGTTTTTAGTATTATGGATGAGGTGGTTTTGTGGTCCACAAATATCTTTGTGTTCCCTAAAAGTTGTATATTTCATAGCAGGTTGTGATATTCTATGTTACATCTATCTTTGACTCCAGATATTATTTATAAAAGGTTATTTGATATGTTATGGGTCTCACCATAGTGTGTGGAGATCCGAAGTAGAGTTATTTGTATTGGAGGACATGTTTTGACCGTTAATTGCTTATATGGAAGTGTTGCATGTTGGCATGTTGAATTTTTTGTTCTGGTGATTGCGGATTGGTGGATTGATCTTTGGAAGATGTGTTTTGGTCCCCTCTTTCTCTTGGAGTGGATCGATGTGTGTTTTTTTGGTCCAAAAGGTATATTTTGGTTCTGTTTGAATTGGTTCAAGATTTGATGATCTATCTTGTATATAAAGGATGTATGTGATTAACTTGTATGGAAAAAGGATGAGAATGTGTGGAAGAGAGAGGAAGTATGTGATGTGATGATAGTCAGAAAAATTTGGTGAAGAGTTGTGATTGAATGCTATGCTAGTTTTTTGAGATTGTGGTAGAGGTATGGGTCAAAGTATTGATAGTTAAGATTAGATTTGTGTGAGTTAATGTCAGTCACTTGATGCAAAGTTCAAGGACAGATTCATGATCAGGAGATCCTTCTTTTCAAATGATTTGTGTATCTTGCCCTATTGCAGTTAGCTTCAATTTTGCAAGTCCTCTTTTTGTATCTTGCCCCAAGAGAAGTTAGTCTTGGTCCGCAAGTCTAGAGTAATGAGCTATTTCATTGTAATCTATAATCATAGTGAATATATTTTTTGGGCAAGTAACCACTATGGTTTTTCGAGCTTTTTGGATTTTCTAAATAGAAAATCTTGGTATTGACGTGTTGTGTTTGTGTTGTTGATTAATTGTTTATGTGTTGCATTAATTTTTGTTCAAGACTGATTCACCCTCCTCTCAGTTCTGCATTGGGTTCAACAATTGGTGTCAGAAAAAAGTTCCTCTTGAGTAAGCTTAATCACTTGAGGTAGATCTAGTATGGCATAGGACATGCATTACAAGGTTTCAATTTTTTATGGTACAAAATTTATATACTAGAAGGAGAGAATGGAATCACATTTGGAGACATTGCTAGAATGGAATATGGGAAATCATTCAAACTAGATATACACCTCTGAAAGGTGTTCCTTTGACTTCAAATGAGATAAAGCTAAAGGAGACCAATGCAAAATCTAGAGCTATAATTTTTAGTTATAAGTGATTCAGTGCTTGGAAGAGTAAAGGGATTGAAAGAATCTAATGTTGTGTGGAACAAGTTGTGTTTGGCATTTAAAGGAGACCCGAAGACAAAACAGGCTAGGCTGATGAATTTGAAGCAAAAGTATGAATATTTGAGAATTCTTGAAGATGAAAGTGTTGAGAACTATATTCATAGAGTGACTAATCTTGTTGATGGTATTAGAGTTGCCAGTGGACATTTGGATGAATGTGATATTGTTCAAAATATCTTTCTAACCCTACTAAAATCATCCAAAGTAGCAAGGTGTGCAATTCAAGAAAGAAATAACTTGAGCAAGTATACTATTAATCAGATTACTTGTAACTTAGAAGCCTTTGAAATTTTGGAAATGGAGGAAGAGAGAAGAGAAAATAAAGAAGCAGTATTTAATGTTTCAATTCATGATGATCCTGAATGCAGTGGATATTTGGATGAAGATGAAGAAAACTTTGTGAGAAGATTGTAGCAAGGCACTGGAAAATAAAAATGTAAGTTACCATTGAAAGGATTTTCTTATGGTAGGGTTGGGCATTATGCTTCTCATTGCACTTATAGGGAAGATTATAAGAGAGTGAATGATGATAAGAAGAGAAATAAAACTAGGAAATGAAACTTTAATAGAAGAGAGAAGAAGTGATTATGTTCTATAGAGCAACATACATCTGAAGATGAAATTCATGATGGCGTGAATGAAGAATCTTTGCATTTAGCAATTGAAGAAAAGGAGAATGCTTTGGAGAAACTAGAAGAGGAGAAGACAGTCAAGATTGAATTGCATACCAAGAAAGAGTTGCGTACATGGATCATTGAGTCCAGATGTTCAAATTATATGAATAGTGATTAAGATAGGTTAATTAATCTCAAGAGATATGAGGATGGATCTATGAAATTTGTTGGAGAAGATGGTGCAGTTATTTGAGGTATTGGAAGTGTTTCTATTGATGGTAAGCATAAAATTGATGATGTTTACTCTGTTGAAGGATTAAGACATAGTTTATTAAGTGTTAGTCAGATGTGTAGAAAAGATTATGAAATTGTGTTTAGTAGAACCTGATGTGTGATCAAAAAAAAGAGAAGACTGGTAAAAGAGTTGTAGGAGTTAGAACAGGTGGAAATTTATACTGCATCAAGGATAAGAGAGAAAACACATGTCTTCTAGCTCATAAGGTTGATATTGTTCCAACAATTACAGAGACGACAAGTGATCTGAAATAGAGAAGGGAAAAGGAATCAAATGATGATGATGATGATGATGATGATGATGATGATGATGATGATGATGATGATGATGATGATGATGATGATGATGATGATGATGATGATGAAGAAGAAGAAGAAGAAGAAGAAGAAGAAAGCTCATGAAAAAGCCAATTACTATTTTCTATCAATGACTGACCCAAAGACTTGTGAAGAAGCAAGTAAAGATGAGAGTTGGGTAAAATTAATGGAAGAAGAACTAAATCAGAGACAAAAGAACAAGACTTCGAAACTGGCACCTAGATCGGTGGACAAGAATGTTATAGGAACTAAATGGGTATTTAGGAACAAGCTAAATGAGAAAGGACAAGTTACAAGGAATAAGGCAAGACTGGTATGTAAAGGATATTCTCGGGCGAAAGTCATAAATTTTGAAGAAATTTTTGCTCCAGTGGCAAGGATGGAATCTATACATATGTTTCTTACATTTTTTGCTTACAAGAACTTTAGACTTTATCAGATGGATGTCAAATCAGCATTTTTAAATGGAGATACAGAAGAAGAACTATACATTGAGCAACCAGATGGGTTCAAATTGATAGAAGAATCAGATATGGTGTGCAGATTGAAGAAAGCATTGTATGGACTCAAATAGGCACCCAAGGCCTGGTATGAAAGATTAGACAGGTATTTGTTTCAACAAAATTTTAGGAAAGGTACAACAAACAATAATGTTTATTTCAAGATTGATGGAGATAAGTTATTGATTGTTATATTTATGTTGATGATATTATATTGGAGGAAATGCTAACCTATGTAAAGAGTTTGATATAGAGATGTAAAAGTAATTTGAAATGTAAATGATTGGTGAGTTATCCATCTTTCTTGGGTTGCAACTTATTTTATCTGAAGATGGGATTTTTATCTCACAAATAAAGTATGTGAAAGAGTGGTTGAAGAAGTTTGATTTTGATGATTGTAAATCAATTACAACTCTTTTAACCATTGGATGCAAATCGAGCAAGGATGATGAGTCTCTGAAGGTTGAATAGAAGAAGTAAAGATTGATTATTAGTGGATTTTTGTATTTGATTGTGTCTAGACCATATGTCATGCAGTCTGTGTGTTTGGGAGCTAGGTTTCAGGAAAATCTGAAGGTGACACATGAGCAAGATGTGAAAAGAATTTTCAAATATTTGAAAGGTACTGTGGATTTTGGATTTTGGTATAAAAGGTGAAGATTTCATGTTGAATGCTTATACTAATGCAAATTGGGCTGGAAGTGTTGATGAGTAGAAGTGTAGTAGTTGAGTTTCTTTCTTTTTAGGAAACAGATTGGTCTCTTGGTTTAGTAAGAAACATGGTTTAGTTTCCCTATCTACTATTGAAGAAAAGTATATTGTAGCAACATCTTGTTGTACTCAGGTAAAGTGGATGAGATAGACTCTTAAAGATATCAAGGTAACATATGATGAAGTAATTCCTAATATGTGTGACAATGCAAGTTCAATAAAAATTTCAAAGAATCTAGTTATGCATTCAAGAACAAAACACATTTCAATCAAATATCACTATTTAAGGGATAAGGTTGTTGAGAAGGAAGTTCTATTGGAATATATTTATACATAGTAATAGTTAGCAAATATTTTCACTAAGGAATTGACAAAGGATACATTTTAGATTCTTTGGGAGAAGCTTGGGGTTGTTGCCCCTCCTTCTGAATAAGTGCATTTTGGAGATGCATCTTTCTAGGGGGAGATTTCATGCCTACTTCTTTTCCTGGATTGATGTCATGGCTACTCTCAGGGGGAGTAGTGGAGTGTGTATTATTTCTATGGCCTTTTTCTTTTATTTCAAAGGGGGAGAGATTGAGAAACTTTAGGGGAGAGATTGAGAAGTTTTGGGAAAGATAATTTTTTGGAATAAATAGAGTAGTTTTTACAGTGTTTCAAATAGAGCAGTTTTGTTTTATAGATTGGTCAAGTGTTGAGTTTAGTCAAGTGTTCCCAATCAATGACAAAGGGGAATATTATTATAAGTGTGTGTTTCTTTGTTTCTATTGTTGTCATTGATGTCAAACTTGTTGTTCTAGATAGTTGTTGGTCCAAAATGTCTATCGTGCAGAGATATCTTGTTGTGTTGATATTGCAGTTGTTCTATTGGTTGTTTCAAAAATGTTCTGGTCTGATTTGTGTTGTTGATGCTATTTGATATTGTTATCTTCTTTGGTTATGGTTTTGGTATTATGGATGAGTTGGTTTTATGGTTTGAAAATATCTTTGTCTTCTCCTGAAGTTGTGAAATATTTCATAGCAAGTTGTGATATTCCATGTTAGAGTTATCTTTTGGTTTGGATATTATTTATGAAAGGTTATTTGATATGTTATGGTTCTGAACATAGTGTGTGGAGATATGAAGTAGATTTATTCGCATTGGAGGATATGTTTTGTTCATTAATTGTCTATATGGAAGCGTTACATGTTAGCATGTTGAAGTTTTTGTTTCGATGATTGTGGATTAGTGTCTTGATCTTTGTAAGATGTGTTTTGGTCCCCTCTTTCTAATGGAGTGGATCAGTGTGTTTATTTTTGGTTCGGAAGGTATATTTTGCTTCAATCCAACTTGGTTCAAGCTCTGATGATCTATCTTGTATAGAAAGGATGTATGTGATTAAGTTATATAGACAAAGGATGAAAATGTGTGGAAGAGAGAGGACGTATGTGATGTTATGATAGTTAGAGAAATTTTGTGAAGGGAAAAGAAGAAGAGTTGTGATTGAATAATATGCAAGATATTCAAGACTATGGCAGAGGTATGAGACAAAGTGTTGATAGTTGAGATCAGATTTGTGTGAGTTGATGTTGGTCACTTGATGTAGAGTTCAAGGACAACTTCATGATCAGGAGATACCTCCTTTCAAATCATTTTTGTATCTTGACGGGTTAAGAGCACAAGTGCAACATGAGGAGACTAAGAACTATCAAGTATCTTTTTGTATCTTACCGGGTTAAGAGAACAAGTACCCTCATCTTAGCTTCTAGAATCAAAATTTATTCCCAATGAGGAGATTAAGAACTATCACTCTTCTTCAAATTTTCATTGTACCTAATCTTATACCACCTCTTCTTTTGTTTCAAAACTTCTTGATAATCTACAACATTTCTTATCAAATCTCCCTCTTCATCCCATTCATGCTTAGAACACTTTTCTTTTGTTAGACCATGTAGAAACCATTCGGAATCATAAAATCTATACTTGGAAAAGGAAGAATATACTTACCAATCATATTGTCTAGGGTGTCAAATGCCTTTTTTTTGGTAAATTAATATCCTCTTGCTTGAACTTGTGATGGGAGGAATGACCCTTTCTTGTGAGCACCTCTAATGATAAACTTTTCTGCTTCATAAAAATGGTGCATTATCTCCAAGAAAGAAACCTTACTAGAAACTATAATGTTTGCATTTTTGATGATTAAGTTGTGATTGTCATTGATGGACACACACTTGCATTGAGATCAACTTTGTATGTATAAGTTAAAGCTCAACCGGTACTTGTTCCAACTGGTATGATGCATTATAGTCCTTAGACTATTGGTGTTTTGCAAAAAGTGTTTACCGATCTGAAGCGGTATGTTGACCCCAAGCGGTACGAAGGATCAAAGCGGAAAAACACATATTTCCCAGTCTTCATTTTGTCAAACTGGCAACCGGTATTTTGCTTAAACCGGTATTTTGTATGAACCAGTAATACTTTGTGATGAGTTACCAACCAACATTTTGTGATGAGTTACCATCCACCAATTGTTTGACGGTGTCGACACTTCAACGGTGCTTTTTGTGTCATGTTACCAGATGTGTCTGTTACTATTTACTAAGTTAACATTAGTTTTATGTCCAAAGTCATTCTATATACTCTAGTCAGTTATTACCACCAAAATATTTAGTCGATAAGCACAGAGCAGTCAGTTACAGAAGTTACAAGTCACAGAGTTTAGTATACACCGAGTTGTCTACCAAGTAACGTTCTATGAGTACCGAGCAGCAAAGATGGTATACCGAGTTGATACACACCGAGTGAAATGTATTACCAAATTCATTGAACCTAGACACATATGGAAACGTGTTACAAAGATCAAGGAACAAGGAACCGTTAACACATTGGAAATTGCACTTAAGATTTTGTATGATTTTGAGGACATCTATCCAATGAAATAATTTGTATGGTTATTCATTTGATGAATCATGTTTGTAAGATCGAAGCATGAACAAGATCACCGTCACAAGAGATCTATTTATTCAACATGAATTGAGGATCAAATAAGTATGTGTGTATGACTGAGAAGAAAGACATATGAGTGTGAAGATAGACATATGTGAAAAGCAAAATTATGGGAAAGCACTGAGTGTTATGACTGTTATAGATACACAGAGGTCACCGAGAAGGATTTCAGAGAACAGTCAAGGGACAAAGTAAACAGAAAGGTTTACCGAGTTATTTTATGGGTTACCGAGGTATGCTATAAGCAAGGTAATTTCATTTTGAGCACATAGAATCAACTTTAACATTCCAGATGTGAAGTTGAAAATATTTTGTAAGATTTTGAATGTAATATTTTGAGTTGTAAGAGATACCTTTAACAGTGTAAAAGACTCTAACAAAGTCTATAAATTGTAAAGCCTTTAACCAGGTGTAGCATTTAGTTTAAGTGTTGTAAAATCCTTTAGCAAGGTAGATCTAAAGATTTTGATACTCCTAACAGGGTAAGCTATCAGAAATAGCTCAACATGTAGCTCTAACCGAGCAACCTTTATTATTGCAGTAGTGAAGTTGTGGGTGACATCCCCACCGCAGTCTTTCTCTAGCCAAGAGTTTCTGCGTAACCAAAATATATGTGTTATGGAGTGAATCATGTATCATTGTTATCTATTTGTTTTAGCATTATATTATGTTTGAGAAATATTCAATTTATGCTTAACATTAAAGTTATTTTTGAAGAAAATATTTGAAGTACTGATTCACCCCTCCCCTCTCAGTACATTAGCTTTCCATATTGGGCCTAACAATTGGTATCAGAGCTTGAATCTTGGAAAAGGGTATAACTGCCTAAAGAGAAAGATCTTATCAATGGAAGGCTACAAACAATCACGGAGAATTGGGAATCTTCAAAATGATTTGGATCATGCTAATCAAGTGATTGCTGACATGTAGAAACAAATGCAAAGATCACTGAAAGTTAGAAGAAGATTGTCTGATGATTTGCAGGACTCTCAAGAGCTGGTGGAACAAATTGAGACATCATCTGAGAACAGTATATATGAAGAGACTGAAGAAATGATTGGAGCATTGAAAGAAAAGAACAAAGCACTGACTGATCAGCTAAAAGCAATGAAAAGAGAACATGAACATTTCAGCACATAGATGACTGAAAATCTTGATGCATTGAGGACAGCCGAGGATAACATAAGAGATATGGAAAGAGAAAAACAACAGCTTAAAGCATTAGTGTCTGAAAAGAATGATGAAATCATTAGGATGACTGGAATTCAAAGTAATCTATCAGATCAATTGGGTTATGCTCATCATGAAGAAAATCTGAAAGATGATGAGAATCAAGCATTGAAACTTGAACTATCAAGATTGTCCGATGAACTTGAAATAGAGAAGAAATCAAAAGAAACACTAAAGAAGAGTTATGATGCATCAAAGATGTTGGATGAGCAACTGAATACAAGAAGACCCAACAAAGATGCAGGACACGGTTACAAAGGAAAAGACTCTACCGAGAAGGGAATCCACACTATCGAGAGAGGAGAATCATCAAAGCAAGCTAGAAACAAGAAGAACATCAAAGGAAAGAAGCCTATTTGCAACTACTATAGAAAACAAGGACATATTGCCAACTTGTGCCAAATCAAAAAAGGTAAGAAATCGAATGTCGCTAGGTCTAATGGTTATTGTAACAATTGCAATAAATATGGTCACACATCTAATCAATGTAGGACAAAGTCTACTAGCAATTATCAAAAGGCAAAATTCAAAGGGTTTTGTAAAAACTGCAATAGATATGGACACAGTACTGAGAAGTGTTGGTTTAAGTAGAAGAACTATATGTGGTCTGCACACCAAGCAAATACTAGAGGCTACTGAACTCACACAGATCTTAACTGATAGTATACGGCAGTAACATGGGATTACAATACAAGGATATGGTGTGAATGTTGTGGAAGATATGGACATATAAGTTCCAACTGCTTTATAAGGTTTGGAATGAACAACCGAAGATCATGGAGAAATCCTGGTATGGCATGTTTTCATTGTCACAAAGTTGGACACTTGGCTAGAGATTGCAGAGATCAACCTAGAGGAGATATTGAAGAAATAAAAAGCAAATTCTAGATGATTTGAAAAAAGAAGGAAATTGTGTCAAATGAAGAAAGCACCTTACCTACCGAGTTAGGTGCATCTATTCCAAATTAATCGGTAAAGGTATGAAGGGACTACATTTTCTCAAGGTTAAAATCTTAAACAGTTCCTATCTTATCATGTACTTAATTCAAAATATGCATAGCTAAGATGCATTAACAAGTTTGAAATTTTATCAAGTCTTTTGGAGCACTAGTCTAGTTGGTAAATGCAGGAAGCTTGTCTAGTCGATAAATACAGGAAGTCTGGCTACTCGGTAAAAGCACAAAAAGAAAGGTAAATTGGTTTAGTGGAACTGAGTGCATTTAATGTTTTTGACCTAACTGCATGAAGCCCGATAAGGTAAAATGTGTACTTAAAGCTTTTGCACGGTCATTTTACACTTACCAAGTTTTCAAAAAGTAGAGCAAAGCGATTCAAAGGTGACCAAATCTCTACCGAAGCAAAATTCAAGGTATTTATATCAATCACAATGCATTGTTAAGCAAGTTAACTGATCATATTAGTTGTGTTATATTTACTAAGTGGAAGACGTCTGCTGATTAAAAGTTCTCAAACCCTAAGGCTCATTCATTAGTGATTATCCGAAGTTTAAAATGGCTCCTAAGATTCAGAAACTCATTGTAGTTGAGAACATTGAGAAACCTGTACTAAAATATTCACTACCTCCCAAAGTAGCATCTAAACCGGATGATAAAACCGCATTTTCACTCATTCTAGATAGGGCTCTATTAGTTGAGGATGTTAGATTATTCACTAAGTGTCATGTTGAGGAATTAGGTCACACTAAGATCAAGGACACATATGATGAATTGTGTACCGATGGGAAACTAGATAGCAAGTTTGAACACATTAAAATCAAGGGATTGACCGAAGCCCTAACCTACCCGCGAGTCTTCAAACCCCAATGGGTTAAATTTGTTTTGAGAAGAGTTCATGATGAATTTATGTGGTTAGAGGAGAAACCATTCAAGATCACCAAGGAAATCATCCACTTGATCACCGGTTACCCTATTTTCGACCATGCCCGAGCTCAGAAAATGATTTCACAAAAAGAATTGATCACTTTAACCAGAGTTGAATCTGATTGCAGAGGTCTGAAATTGAACAATGTCACAGATGCAGAGCTGAAGTTTGCAATTAGAGTCATAGGTTATTGTTTCTTTCAATCGGAAAGGGAAACCAGTGTACCCTGTGCTGCTGTTGATTTAGCCTATAAGATTGTGAAGAAAGGCATGAAGATTGATTTATGCAAAGTGTTGTTGAAAAATCTGTTTGAAAATCTCAACACCATAAGGAAGCCGAAGAAGATCAATTCGGCAAACACACTGAAGTTTGGATCACTTCTGGTATGCATGTTTTTCTATTTTGATAAATTCTTTCCATCAGTCGGTAATGTAGTTTGGGAGCTACACCGACCAATCACCCATCAAATCAATGACTTCATCAAACAGCTAGGTGATAACTTCAATGATATTATGGATGATTATTTTAGCAAGTTTCAGGAAAAGATGCATAACAGGCACAGGATTCCACCCCAGTTAGTGGAGAAGTACAAGGATAGTATATGTTTTGAAGTGGACACCAACTAATGCTATGTTAATGTCGTAGAACCAAGAACTCAATCTTTGCCACCTATGAGTTATGAGATTGATTTTGACCTTACACAACAATAGATAGATGCTTTTCTTGTACTGCCAAGGCATGCTACCGAGATCAGATACGGTACATATGAAGAAGTTAAGGAAAAAGTCAAAATGAGCATTGTAGTACCAAAGGCTACAAGGAAAGCAACAAAAATGATTAAAGCATTAATGGAGAAATTTGGAGAAGGTTCTTCCTCCACTCCTGTCAAGAGCATTCAAGTCATCACCGAGGAGGAATCTAAAGCCCAAGAAGCAGCTATTACATTGAGCATCAAGTTGCCAAAAGGGAAAATTTTGAAAAGGAAGAAACAGGATACATTACAGGTATCACCGACTCCTCTAATGAAGTGCCCAAACACTAGATCATCTACAATGTCACCGAGCAAGAAACAAAAAAATGTTGCAGTTCCTAAGGTAACAAAAACTTATAAGAAATCTACTCGGAGACTCATTTTGAACAAAGAGTCCAATGACACCGAATCTGAAGACAAAAATAAATTTCAGATTGTTAAGAGCAAAAAGGAAGATGTACATAGTGTTGATAATTTTTGTGCCAATCTGAAGCAATATGGTGGATTTGGAGCATTTAGATATGTAAAATATGACTCCAGATCTGATGCAGAAAAGAGACAAATTGAAGAAGCTGTCATCTGCACTCTTCTGAAATTCTGCTTAGTCCCATTGGAAGTAACTAATTCTCTTCCAAAATATTTGTACTTACATATTGATAACAGGTGGAAATATGCCATGGACTCGAAAAAGAAGATGAGAGAAAGAATTTTGGTACATCTCTTTCCAGACATGTCGGTAGATGAGATAAGTGAACATCTGAAAAACTACCACACAGACGTTCTAGTCAAGCAAAGAGCCCTAAAACTGATGAATGGCCTTTATCTTGATGTAGAGAAAGAGACAAAAGAAAAATGGCAAGAAATCTTTCGAATCAAGAATACCGATGAGAAGGGTGAAGTTGAAATAGTGGATATCACTTAGCAAGATCCCGCTGAAACCATACAACCTGATGAGGATGTCATGGATACCGAGGAACAGGAACAGGAAATGATAGAAGGGAATGCTTATGCCAAACTGGTATCAAGTGAGTCAGTTTTGGAACAAGTCAAATCCTACCCTCCGGTAAGTCAACATGTTTCAAATGAGACACCTCGGGATACTAAACAGGGAAAAGAGGGTCAACAGTCTACCAAAGGATAAGCTACTTCTCAAGCCACCAAGGAATAGACTTCTCAAGCCCCTACAAGTACTGGAAATGTTACAACTGAGACCCAGAGCAAGGATTCACCAAAGGCTACATCTGAGGCTAAAGAAACTGACAAAAGTGTTGCCTCTACCGAGCAACCTACTGAGGGTAAACAAGCCTCCCAAGCCATTGTATTAGTTCAACTGGTAAAAGACTCCTCCTCTAAAGAAAAGAAAATGAAAAAGCATAGTTTCAAGTTAGATTTGTCAAAACCAATTGTGTTGCCGAATGTAGACATATCCCAATTAAAAGGGCAAGCACTAATTGAATTCGGTGAACTATGCAAAGCCAAAGCAGAACAAGAAAGACAAATGGCTATACAAAAGAAAAACAAAGTACTTCAGAAGGTCAAAGCACTATTAACAGATATGCTACCTGAAGCTACAGTGACAAAAGATGGGGCCATCCATATTCAACTGGATGAACTCCTCACTAAAATAGAAGCATCTGGAGTAGATGCATTTGAATACTTGAGCAAATTGAAGGATAAAGAGCTCACTACAAAAATGATTGAAGAGGTACAGAAAGCCATTACTATTGGCAAAGTAAAACTTGTCAAATTTATTGTTGAGTTGTCCCCTCAACTCAAGCACATTCTTTATTTATTTCAGAAACTCTGTACATTCTCTTTATTCATTAAAGATATCAAGAATAAAACAAAAGTGATTGAGAAAGAGATCACCAATCTCTCCAATAAATTGACCACTGAGCCAAATTCTATTCAGCATTTCTACACCAAGTTACAAATGCTCATGGCTCAACAACTGGAACTTAGGAATGAAGAGCACAAAATAAGGATGGACATTATGACTCTTCAAACTTTATTCATTCCACACTTGTCCTCCATCCAAGAACAGATCAACAAGGCTACCTCCTTATCCACTCAGCTAGAGGGAAGCACTTTATATGGACTGATTTCACTATTAGTTGATATTATAGCTCAAAATTCACTCATGGATAGTGTCAATGATGCACTCTCTGTTGCTCTCACCGATGCAGGAACAAAGTATAAATCCATTTTTGACCAGTTGCCTCCACCAAATGGTAACTAGTTTTGATGTTTGTCAAAAAGGGGGAGTATAGTGTATAATAGTGTATACAAGAGGAGTATACTGAGCAGTTCAGCATATTCGAGTATACAGATAATTTTAACAGGGGGAGTAGTGATCACCAAGCAGTGAACCGAGCAGGAAATATAGAATATTGATCATAGCGCATGCATAATCAAAGTTATGTATAGTATACTGATAAGGGGAGTATATTTGAGTATACTATTTGATTGACAATTGTATATATTGTCAGTTCAGTCAAATTTGTAAGTATATAGATTTTTTTTTGAGTTATGACTTTGAAAGAAGTTTTGTCAAACATTTCAAAACTAATGTCAAAAGGGGAGATTGTTACTATTTACTAAGTTGTCATTAGTTTTATGTCCAAAGTCATTCTAAATACTCTAGTCGGTTATTACCACCAAAATATTTAGCTGGTAAGCATAGAGCTGTCGGTTACAAAAGTTACAAGTCACAGAGTTTAGTATACACTGAGTTGTCTACCGAGTAATGTTCTATGACTTCCGATCAGTAAAGATGGTATACCGAGTTGATACACACCAAGTGAAATGTGTTACCAGATTCATTGAACCTAGACACATATGGAAACGTGTTACAAAGATCGAGGAACAAGGAACCGTTAACACATTGGAAATTGCACTTAAGATTTTGTATGATTTTGAAGAAATCTATCCAATGAAATAATTTGTATGGTTATTCATTTAATGAATCATGTTTGTAAGATCAAAGCATGAACAAGATCACTATCATAAGAGATCTATTTATTTAGCATGAATTGAGGATCAAATAAGTATGTGTGTATGACTGAGAAGCAAGACATATGAGTGTGAAGATAGACATATGTGAAAAGAAAAATTATGGGAAAGCATTGAGTGTTATGACTGTTACAGATACATAGAGGTCACCGAGAAGGATTTCAAAGAACAGTCAAGGAACAGAGTAAACAGAAAGGTTTACCGAGTTATTTTATGGGTTACCGAGGTATGCTATAAGCAAGGTAATTTCATTTTGAGCACATAGAATCTACTTTAACATTCCAGATGTGAAGTTGAAAATATTTTGTAAGATTTTGAATGTAATATTTTGAGTTGTAAGAGATACCTTTAATAGGGTAAAAGACTCTAACAAAGTCTATAAATTGTAAAGCCTTTAACCAGGTGCAGCATTTAGTTTAAGTGTTGTAAAATCCTTTAGCAAGGTAGATCTAAAGATCTTGATACTCCTAACAGGGTAAGCTATCAGAAATAGCTAAACATGTAGCTCTAACCGAGCAACCTTTATTATTGTAGTAGTGAAGTTGTGGGTGCCATCCCCACCACAGTTTTTCTCTCTAACCAAGAGTTTCTGCGTAACCAAAATATATGTGTTCTGGAGTGAATCATGTATGATTGTTATCTATTTGTTTTAGCATTATATTATGTTTGAGCAATATTCAGTTTATGCTTAACAATAAAGTTATTTTTGAAGAAAATATTTGAAGTACTGATTCACCCCTCCCCTCTCAGTACGTTAGCTTTCCATATTGGGCCTAACAATGTCTAGATGCATTGAACCTAGGAAATTGTATTGTAATCCTATTAGACTGACATGAAATCAGGTTCCTTTATAAGGATATCATGTCTGGGGTTTTAGGTTGTTGCTAGGGTTTAAGGTGGTTGATGAGTTAGAGAGAGTGTGAATGTGTTGAAGACTGGAGTAATGCTGGAATGCATTAGGAACAAGCTATCAAGGATCTAACCAAGCAATCTGTGCTATTTGATAAATCACTCACTTGTTGATTACTCACATCTTCAACAAGTCTGAAGCCCTTAACCGAGTAGGCCCAAAAGCTTTTTGCAAATCCTCTAACAAGGTGGTTCACACCTGTGGATCTAAAATCCTCTAGCAAGGTAGTCTTTAATCGGACTTATCTCCTAACAAAGATTGAGATTCCTAACAGGATCTGTTCTAGTAAAGAACATTGTATGACCTTAACCAAACTGACCTTAACCGATCTGGTTCCTATTCTGCAGATAGTTAATTGTGAGTTCCATCTCACCGTGGTTTTTCCCATTTGGGTTTCCACATCAAAATCTCTTGTGTTATGGTGTTTGTGCTTCTATGGGTGAATGCATTATTTGCTATTTGGTTTGCATGTGTGCTAACCAGTTTGTCTGCTAAACTATTTTACCGGTTTACTGTTAGTCTAGCAAAGTGTTTAAGTACATTGATTTTTGGCATACTAATTCACCCCCCCCCCCTCTTGTATTCATCAATTGGTATCAGAGCCTACCTTTCTATAAGTTTAACCACTTGGAAAGAGATATGGGGGAATACACATTGAGGGAACTTACTCATCTGCTCACTCAGTCTAAGCAAGCCTATGATGATCTTATGGTCAAATATAAGGTCTCTCAAGCAAAAAGGAGAGAACATGCTGAAAAGCTGATGGAGCTATCTGAAAATAGTTCTTTTGATGAAGCGGACATGGAAGCCCTAATCCAAGAAGTAGAAAATTTGAATGAATCCAATTCCAATCTAAGAAAGGACTTGGAAGGACTGACTATCTGAATGTGCCAAGAGCTTGAGAACCGGAGGAAAGCTGAAGATCTGATAAAAGACAAAGATCATGAAATCTCGAAGCTGAAGCAAGAGATCAATGCCCTAACTACTCAACTCCATGCGAGCAAAGTTGAAAAGGAAGACATGCAAAGAGAACTGAACATGACCATCTCTGAGAATGAAAATCTGATGGAAACAAATGCTGCTATTTCCAAAGAACTCTCTGAGTCAAAGGAAATACTTGCTAAGTTCAACAAGAGTTTTGTTAAGCTAGAGCAAAAGCTTGAATCTGCCAAACCTGTCAAGAATACTGATGGACTTGGTTATTCCGGTCATGAGGAAGGTGAGACCTCTAGTACAAATGTTGGAGTATTGAAGAAACAACCATCATCAAGGATAAAGGTAAGCAAAAGTTTAAACTTGTTTGCTTTAATTGTCTTAAATAAGGACATACTGCCAATGTGTGTAGGAGTAAGGCTTACAATAATTTTCCTTATTTTCTAAATGATAAGCCTAGATCCTATAAATTCAATGGTAACTGTTATGCATGTAACAAGTTTGGCCATAGAGCATCTGAATGCAGGTCTATTATGAACAACGCTGGAAGATATCCTCAAAGGACTCAAGGAGTTGGTCCGGAACCTTTTGTGAACCGAAATCACAACCGGTTTAATACCTTTAATCATCAGTCAAGAAGCCCTGGCTATCAAGCGGCAACCGGATGGAGAGAAAACTGTTTGATCTGTCATGGTCATGGTCACACTGCTGCAACATGTAGGAGGAACAAGGGTAACATGAATAATGGACCTTGGAGAGCACCTAGAATGGTCTGTTATCATTGCAAAAAATCAGGTCACATTGCCAGATTCTACAGAACAAGAAAGAATATATCAGATGACATACTGGTCACTTCGAAAGGACAGATTGATATTGACATTGTTCAAGTGGATATGAACAAAACCTGGAAGAAGAAACCAGCGGTGTTGCAAGAAGAACCGGTTTCTGCACCTAGTGTGGAAATGACGAAACCGGCAAACTAAGCATCAGAAAAGCTTAGGAGGAGCAAACGGCGAAATGTTTCAAACCCCCAGTTTACATTGGTAAAAGACCTTAACCGGTATACGATACGTGTCATTTGGTGAAAGACCGAAAATAGTAAAAGGCAAATTAGGGTTTACGCCCTAATGGTGGAGCATTAATTACGGTTGGTGAGGAATATGCTTAAAAGGAATTTTCGAATCATTTCTCACTATCATTTTTCGAGCCAAGAAGGTTTTCAAGTGCAGAGCGATGAAAAAGTGATTTGTGCTACGATTCAGAGAAATTTAGAAACCTTGAAGGAAATTCAGAAGCAAATTACAAACGGTCAAGAGAAGAACGCAAAGCAGTGATTCTGCAACCGATGAAGTGTGAGGCGAAGTAGAATCTGAAAGCCCTAAACTCTTGATTTCTGAAAGGTATTTCTCAAGTTTTCTATTTTTATCATGGCTTCCGCATCTCACACTAGCTCTAGTGCATCTATCGATTCAGTAAGCCTCATTCAACGCAAGTCCAAATACAATGCTCTGTCACAAGTTCCTGCTGGAGTAATAGTGGAAGAAGGAATATCTGATTATATAGACTGTAAAATTGAAGACCTAGGGCCTCTAGCAATCCACTCACAGCTAGGTCTATTCTATGGGAAAGATAAAAAGATCAAACCGGAGTATAATATTTTGGAGAAGAAGAAACTTCACAATGCAGTTTACTTCCTAGAGGATTTCATAGATGACCACATTAGAATCATTCTAAGTAGAGTTCATGGTGACAAGATGTACCTGGAGAGAACGCATGATATCACACCACAAGTTGTTCATGTCGTCACTGGTTTCTGCAACGTCGATGAAGTGCCAGCCCTAAGGAAGATCATAAAGACTGAAATGACCAAGCTCATCGATTTAGTGAGTGACTCATGAGGAATGACTATTAATTCCATCAAGGATGACCTCGTGAAATATGCCTGGATGGTGATTGGATACCGGACGTTCCATGCTAGCAGAATTAACTCTATATCTACTGCAGCGGTAAATGTCGCTTACCGGATGATCAAGGAAGATGCATCATTTGACCTCTGCACTGGTATGCAAAGGCAACTCCTGTTGAAGCTTAAATCAATCAAATAGGATAATGCATTAAAATTCAAGTTTGGACAACTACTAGTAGGATTATTTTTCTACTTCCAAGGTTACTTCCCCGGAGTGGGAGATATTCAGTGGTCTGTGGACCAACCGGTTACCAAGCAAATCAAAGAAAGCCTGCAAGCAGTTGGAACCGGCTAACCTGAAGTTCTGAACAAGTACTTTGATGAGTTTAGAAGCAAGATGAGTCTGAGGATGAGGATATCCAATGACATTGTCAAGAAATATGAAGAGGATATTTTCTTTATCATCAATGTGGATGAATGCATAATGGGGGTCGTTGAGCCCAGACAGAAAGAAGTAGAGCCTATGGGCTATGAGGTGATGTATGATATGCTAGATGGGTATGCTTCTACCCTAATCACCTCACCTCTTGATCTTAAGGCAAAGAGAACCGGAACCTATCTAGAAAGGGTTGCACCGGTTGTAGAACCTCCTGAAAAGAAAGGAAAGGCAGTGCCTTTGGCATCGGCACCAGTTACTACAGCCAGTCCCAAAGTGACCAAGTGGTCACCTGCAAAGAAGAAACCAGAAACGGAACCTGCCAAAGTATTTGAGAGAAAGAGTAAGACAAGGAATAATTCACCAGACTCAGAAGAAACTATGTCTGAAGAAAAACCCAAGAAGACAAGACAAGCAAGGAAAAAGACAAAGAATGAACCGGCATCATCAACACTGGTAAATATTGACATTTCCTCCTACAAACCTTTGACACATTGTCAAATAACTATCAAAAATATTAGGAGAAAAGTGTTGAATGATTTGATTGATTGTTTTGATGACTTCAATGATGATGAAAAAGAAGCAGTTGAACAAGAAATCATTAAGTATTTATGTGTTAATGACTGGTCACCTTCAGAAATTAGATCTGAGACACCGGATTCTTTGTATAATTCCTTAGACAATAAATGGTGCATTGCCATAGAATAGGAATAGGAAATGAGAGAAAATTTGCTCAACATTTTCCTGATGTATCAAATTCAGAACTGTTTGAAGTTATGAATAAATACAAAAGCCTCTTCTTCATGAGAAGAAGAAGACTCATGTTACTGGAAGGAAAGGGTCAAGAAGTGCTCAAGAATACACATACTCTTGCTCAAGAAGCTCTTAAGATGCATTGAGTGGCTGAAGCCAACAGGAAGGCTGAGAAAGAACCGGTAATAACAAAACCGGATGAAGTGTTTGATACTGAAGGAAACTTGATTGTTGAACCTACATACACCATTGATGTCAATGCTCTCGATGTAGAAGATGTTGTGCAGGACACACCATGTGAAGCAATAGGACAAGAGAAGTACACTGAACAGGTTGAAAAGCAAGCAAAGGACAAACAAGAAGAGGTAGAAAAGAAATAGGCAGAGAAGAAGAAAAAGGAAGAAGATGAGGAGAAATAGAAACAGGAGGAAAAGAGAAAAGAGGATGAGAAGAAAAGAAGAGAAGAGGATGAAGAGAAAAAGAAACAAGAAGATGCAAAGAAGAAGAAAGAAGAAAAGGATAAGGAAGAGAAGAAGAAAAAGGAAGAAGATGAGGAGAAACAGAAACAAGAAGAAAAGAGAAAAGAGGATGAGAAGAAAAGAAAGGAAGAGGAGAAGAGAAAGGAAGAGGAGAAGAGAAAGGAAGCAGAAAAGAAGAAGGCAGAAGAAGAAAAGGAAGAGGAGAAGAGGAAGGAAGTAGAGAAGAAGAAGGCAGAGGAGGATAAGGAAGAGGAAAAGAGAAAAGAAGTAGAGAAGAAGAAGGCAGAGGAGGACAAGGAAGTAGAAGCGGTAAAGAGCACGTAGATGGAGACTCCAAAGGCAACCAATAGTCAAGCCAAACCAGTTGAGCTCACCAGTCCTATTGACCTCTAGTCTGCAAATGAAATGGAGCTGCTACAGAGCATTAAGGTTGCTCAAGAACACCTTGAAGTGTTAAGGAGGAAGATGTGATCCAAGCTGTGGTGGACACTCTTACCGGTTTGTTACCCAGGACAAACCTCCCCAATGTTGATTCATCATTGGCACAATTGAAGCTCCTATGCATAGTAGTGGATGATCAGGTGCAGAGCCTAGAAGAGATAGCAGAGGCAAATGCCAAGAAAGAACATCAAAAGGCTCTCAACATTGCCCTAGTGAAGAAGCTTAATGAGCTTCGGTCCAAACTGCAAAAATCCCAAAAAGACATAAGGAATGCTCTAGATGAGGGGAATCTACTACTGAGTAAGATTTGCCAACCCCATCTCTTCTATGATGATGTGCTTGTACAGAAGCAAAAGCTACAAAATGACTTGCAATTATATATGAGTATATTCAAGTTGTCGTATGACTCTTTTACAGCTTATGGGCAAACCATTCACCGGTTTCATATCCAGTCTGCCAAAATAGAGTTGGAAATAAGCAACCAGACTCGAGATTTGCATGAACTCCAACTGGTTCTACTCCTACGCCTGCAGATACTTCAGAAATGTTATCTCAATCTGGATGCCTTAACGGTGACTCAAGAGATGAGCACAATAGATGCCATGGAAGAACAGGTCTCCCAGATGTAGATAGAGAAAGAAGTGGCTACCTCCCTACTTGAGTCCTGGTCCTTATCTATGAAACAATTTTTGTAGGACTTTAAATCAGTTTTTGACAAGTTTTATTCTTTATTGTTATAAACACTTATTATTTTAATGAAACAGGGGTTAGTCTGTAATATTTTGTTGTCATTGTTGGCAAAGAGGGAGAAGTATAAATTTTGAATGTTTTGATGTATAATTTCATGTTATTTCTGTTAAGAAGTAGTAGACATTGTATTTTCTACAAAAGGGATAGTGTATATGCTTAGGGGGAGTAATTTTGATTATGGCATATTTTTGTTGTAAAACACTTAGATGTCAAAATTTCCTAAGTGTTGCCATCAATGCCAAAGGAGGAGATCGTTGGTATTTTTGATGATTATGTTGTGATTTTCATTGATGGACACACACTTGCAGTGAGATCACTTTTGTATGTATAAGTTAAAGCTCAACCGGTACTTGTTCCAACCAGTATGATGTATTATAGTCCTTAGACTATTGTTGTTTTGTTGAAAGTGTTTACCGATCTGAAGTGGTATGTTGACCCCAAGCGGTACGAAGGATCAAAGTGACAGAACACATATTTCCCAGTCTTCATTTTGTCAAACCGGCAACCGATATTTTGCTTAAACCGGTATTTTGTATGAACTGGTAATACTTTGTGATGAGTTACCAACCGGCATTTTGTGATGAGTTACCATCCACCGATTGTTTGATGGTGCCAACACTTCAACGGTGTTTTTTGTGTCATGTTACCAGATATGTCTAGACGCATTGAACCTAGGAAATTGTATTGTAATCCTATTGGACCAACATGAAATCAGATTCCTTTATAAGGACATCATGTCTGGGGTTTTAGGTTGTTGCTAGGGTTTAAGGTGGTTGATGAGTTAGAGAGAGTGTGAATGTGTTGAAGACTGAAGTAATGCTAGAATGCATTAGGAACGAGCTATCAAGTATCTAACCAAGCAATCTGTGCTATTTGATAGATCACTCACTTATTGATTACTCACATCTTCGACAAGTCTGAAGCCCTTAACCGGGTAGGCCCAAAATCCTTTTGCAAATCCTCTAACAAGGTGGTTCACACCTATGGATCTAAAATCCTCTAGCAAGGTAGTCTTTAATCAGACTTATCTCCTAATAGAGATTGAGATTCCTAACAGGATCTGTTCTGGTAAAGAACATTATATGACCTTAACCGGTCTGGTTCCTATTCTGCAGATAGTTACTTATGAGTTCCATCTCACCGTGGTTTTTCCCATTTGGGTTTCCACATCAAAATCTCTTGTGTTATGGTGTTTGTGCTTCTGTGGGTGAATGCATTATTTTCTATTTGGTTTGCATGTGTGCTAACCAGTTTGTCTGCTAAACTGTTTTACCAGTTTACTGTTAGTCTAGCAAAGTGTTTAAGTACATTGATTTTTGGCATACTAATTCACCCCCCCCCCCTCTTAGTATTCATCATATAATTGAAAGGCCTCTTGGTACAATAGAGCCACCAAAAACCATAATGATAGTATGGTCCTTTAAGTAGAACTAATATCCCCAATAATGAAATATACCCTTCTCTAGGTCAAGGTCCTTTGATCTCAAAAACTTCTTTGCTTTCTCGCTTAGACCCCATGGAACACTCCCTTGAAGTAGGTCCATTGTCATTCTAATAAAATAATTCTCAAACATGATGTAATTGGACTACCTAAAGTGCATATCCCATAAATACGTTCATTCTTGGACAAGGAGATATTCTCCTTCAACCATGGGCCTAACCCTAAGGTCTTCCTACTAGACCTTGAGACCATTAAACAATAGAATATGCACCAAAATTGAATAATACCTTAAATGCATTGAGGGGGCCTACATTGAACTAAGAAAGTGTTGTATGTAATTTATCTACTAATAGACTTGCATCATCAAAAAACTTGTTATGGTCCCTGCTTCAAACATCTATACATGCAACTAGCACCCAATTAGGGATAAAAGGCTTGACATCCACACCAAAAACCTGACACACTATATAATATATATCCTTGAAGTATCCTACAAACAAATCAACACTATAAGGAGGTTTATCTTGTGGAGTCAAGGCCAGTTCATCTCTGGTTAAGTGCTTTGGCCTAAAGGTCGAAATCTTGTTCCTATAGAGCCTATCATGTGATTTAAATTCTCTAACCAATTCATCCACATTGAGTGGCCAATTGGTTCACTCATCCAATATGAAAGTGTCTTCAATTATCTTCTTATTGATGATGGCTAATCTGGCTCCAACATGAACCAATATCTCTCTTGTTCCTTCTTTATGTATTGAGGTCAATGTTATAAAACACATTCAGATCAACTAGCCTTCCCAAATTCAAATCCCATATGTTTCTTACTAGGATATTCTCCTTTTTATTATTATTAAATCTTCTCCATAGATTGAACTCCCAAGGTTCAATGATTGGGTCCTTGCATCCTGAATTGAAATCAATCAAAAAGTCCTTAGGTCTACTGCCAGCTTTTGCTCTCTTTTGAGTATCAAAGGATCCTAGAAGTTAGGCTATGACTTCCTCAATGAACTTCCTCTTGGCATGAGAAGTAGAGGACTCAACTATAATGAATTTTTAACAATAAGGGTTTTTTTAGAAGACAACCTACTATACTAGGGTTTTTGTATTGTGCTTCAATTAGAACCTAGGAGTCAATCAGATGGGCTTAATTATAATGAGGATGGATTAGAACAAACATTTAGGGTAGCAGATTGTAGATTTTGAAAGTAAAGTTTACTAATTTCACCATTATATCAAACCCTATTCACATGGGAAACAAGCCTAATTTAGACAATTTTTATCTCAGCAAATGTAGGAAATGATTTACAATATAGAGGGAGCATTCAAGAATTCATGTAGAATAGATTGAGCATAAATTAAAATTATAATGGTGCAATTGAATGAGTAAATACCTACACGTAACTACCTTATTGGCGTGAACTAATCTTTGCTTTACAAATTTAAACATTTGAGAATTTAACATCTATCAAGCTATTATAATCGACGACCAATAGAATTAAGACATTTCACATTTGGGTCCAGTGTTACACTTCAATTATAGTTTAGGACCCACCACTATTCTTGCTAGCGGTCATGTGGAGTTAGCTTTTTGAGTAACTTCTAATAATTTCACAAGTGCACCAAAGATCCTCCCAGATGTGATCTCTATTTATGTTAATGACCTAGCTCGACATTTGTGGGCTCCACTAGGCCACCGCTTGAATCCTTAAATACATGGCTCATCATCATGGGTATAGATCAGATGAGGTGGAAAATTTATGGGCCACCTTGGTACATCTGCAGTGCACATCTTCCTAATCGTAAAATCGTGTGTGAATCTTAGCCATATACCATGTATCTGATGCTTGGGGTGTAGGGCTCATTGACATGTTGAATTTAAGGTTGCCTAGTTGCGCAACCATGCAATGATTTGAGCCATTCATATGGGTGAAGAAGCATGAATGACAAATCCCTTTTGACTTGTTGATCACACCAATGTGGAGATAAGAAAAGATGAATCTTTGAGTTAATTGCACAATCACACATGAACATGGGCCATTGATCTTGCATAAATTGCATGAGACATACGCTAGTCATAAAGCATGAAGGAGGTACTTTGATGAAAATAAATGCACAACAACACACCAATCTAGATCATCCACGTGAAAATACATGCAAGATGTTTAACACAAGGGTCGAGCTTGGGTGAACTAGTAGAGTTAATGCACTAGGCTAGTCATATAATGATATAATAGGCTTAGTCATTATAAATAATCAACATGAAATTATAAGAAGCCTTTGAATATAAGAAATGGGAACACACTTAGGGTTTAGGGTTTAAGGATTTAGGATTTTCTAACAAGGTTTTTAACTGTGAAACCCTAAAAAATTTCATGACACCAAGCTTGGAAGGCAATAATAAAAACTCCCAACACATCAATTGTTGAAGGTTTTCAAACTCATTATCAATTTTCTCTTATTGGTCAATGGTAACCCTAGTTAGTGAGTCATCACCATCATGAGTCTCCATGATGTGGGGTATGTCATGTGTTGGATTAGAGGAAGCACCAACATTCACATGGAATATGTTATTCAATTGGGGCTCCATATCCATAGTATTTAAACCTTGTGAAGCCCTAAGTCTATAACTTCTTCTCACTGAAATATTGGATGTAGGACTAAGGGTAATAAACTCATGCACAAAGACGTAAATATTGATTTGTAAAGATTTGAAATATAAACTTGATGGTACGATGAAATAATAAGTATCCGGTGGAATACTAAGAGGGGGGGGTGAATCAGTATACTAAAAAACTGATACAAAGTTCCCAAACTCAAATTCAATCACACAAAGTAAACATATCATAGTCAAGATCAATATTCATAAGAATACTTGACATCAACCGATTTGACCGTTATGACAACTTAATAGTAAACAACTCCAATCTTGTAAACATCAACAATGCTTAATCATATCTCAACATATTCATCTCTCAATGCTTCTAGTTATCATGCCTTATCAGAAGTTAATCAAATCAACAAATAAGATCATAACCACAAAAACATTCACCACTTGACACAAATATTTATACGTGGAAAACCCAAATAGGTAAAAACCATGGTGAGATGAGACTCATAGGGATAGCTATCTGAACTCTTCTGAAGTTCACCCTATTAGGAGCCAAGCATGTTAAAGCTTTACAATAAGTCTTGTTAAGAACTAATTCCGGTTAGGAATCACCCGGTTAAGGGATTTATAAATATGCCTTGGATGAAAAGCACAATACCCTGTTAGGAGTAACCTCGCTGCAGGATTTAAGAATCCAAGCTAATGGACCACCTTGTTAGAGGATTTAATAAGTAACCAAGCTTGTTAGAGCTTACCCGGTTAAGGGATTTCACTTATGTTGTAATTGTTAGAAAACAACAGGTTTTCTTGATCTCTCTGAATAGGACTACATTTGCTTGATCAGTTCCTTTTAAGCTTCAATATGCCTTTACTCAAAGTGCAGATCCATTCACCGGTTAGCCAACTACACACTCAACAGGTTTTTGCCAATCTTGCCAACAACTTTTACAAAGAACTTCATCGACCTTAAATACAAATCAATTAGGTCGGTAGCACAACAAAAATCTAATTCTCATCATCAAGATTACAAACTAGTCGGTACAATCTTGACCATTTAGAAATCATAGTTCAATCTCTTCACATTTTTCAAGAAACTTCCAACCGCTCCATGATCATGGCTTCATCAGACTTTTTCTCCTTCCCTAGTCAACAAACAAACGCGCCAAAACAATCTGAACTTATCCTCATACAATGATCACACGTGTCTCCATCATTACTGCTCATCAGATAATAAACCAACAAACTTGATCAGTTAGGGTTTAACAACTAATAGGGTTTACCGGTAACATTGCATAGAAAGGTTTAACCCTTTACACTGGTTTACCAATTCAACTCACAAACTTAACATGTTGGTTTACAACATCTTCCACAAAGCTCTTCCTACTGGTTACTAGCCAATATCAAAAAACAACAATATCAGCAATAACATGAATACCATTACCGGTTCAATTGACATCAATGACAACATATCATTAATGCAATCTATATGCAAAATGCCAATAAAACTATGATTAAAAAGTGCAATTTCCTTGTAAAATGATTGATTAACAAATAAATTAAACACTATGAATTATGACATTGAACACTAGATGCATCTAAATCTAAATATAACATGTCATAACACTCAGGTTCTAGCATACAATTTAAAAATTATGCAACCCACAAGTCAAATTTAGAAGAATAAATTAGGGTTTTTTATCAATTTAACCTCTAAATTTATGTAATCCATGTGCATATATGGCATATGAGTGCAAATATGGATTTGTAAGTACATACAAATTAGATTTGAAGCTACAAATTAGAAATAATGCAAATGTAACAATGACAAGTTCACCAAAATGTAAGGTTGGCAAACTAAACATCAAAGTGCATGTAATGTAAGTGCCTAAATGATATATTTGAGAAATGATCTTGCAATTATGAATTAATGAAATACATATAAATTAGATTTGTAACTAAAAATCATAAATATGTATAAGACACGTCAGGTTCACCAAAATGTAAGGTGCTGAAATTAGGGCTTCATCAACTCGGATAGTAAAACTACCAATTTCACAAGATCAACCTTACATTTAAAAGAGGAAGTAAAACTCATAGATCTAGCCATAATTCAATTAGAGAGGAGGGTTGAGATGCTGAATGAATTTACTATTTGAATTTTTCCTCTTTTAGAAACTTGGAATTGTATTTCAATTGTAATGTTAGATCTAGAGAAAACAATAAGGAATTGGAACAAAATAGTAATGATAGAATGTTCCATATTTCACACAGGGTTGTAGATAGAGATCTATGAAGGAAAAATGGATTAGAGTCTGCAACTGAAAATCTAGGTTGAATTGTCAAGACTAGGAGGGTGGGAGCGACCCGGTCTTGTAGATTCTAGGGTAGAAAGACACAAAATCCATTGCTAGAAGATCAAGCTAAATTTATGCGACCAAGATGGTGGGAGCTACCTGGTCCTCTACTTTTCATGCCTATAAAATTTGATCCTATTTGCCATCATCTTCTCTATCAAAATATTCAGTTGCAACACCTGAATCAATTTCTTTCACACAAAGAGGGAGAAAATGATTATGGATAGGGGTTTGCCTTAGGTCAAACCCCTGTTTAGAAATTAACCTTGAAATTAAAATGGAAATATAATTGAATCGGAGTTAAATGCTTTCCTTTTGAGGGAAAGGCTAGATCTGAATTTGAATGATTTTAATTGTATTTGATACCTTGATGAAGTTCTATTGAATCCTCATGCAAAGGGTTTAGGATGTCATGTAGAATATCTTCATGGAAGGTTGATCATGGATGCCATATTGAATGCTTTAACTTGACTTGACCTCTTCATCAATTCTTGATGGATGCTTGATTGCTTTCTCACTTTAATTTAAATTGGATTTGCAAGTGTGTAATTGGGATCTTGATTGAGGTCTCTCTCCTTCTAGTTATCAAATGAGGGGAGGGAGGCTTCCTTTATACCTAACTATGCATTTAATGTTTGAATTATCGGAGTAGATCGACACAAAGCCTCATTTTCTGCCCATTCAAAACGACCATTGATGGGACCAAATTTGGGTCCTAATTAGGAGGACCATGGTGGTGGGAGTGCCATTTTCTTGTTGATCAGGACTCGAATTTGAACAAGGACCATAAGGAGTTGAAAATGCAGAATCTTAGAGGATGTGAGCAACATCAAATCAAACATCAAGCACTGAAAGACAGAACACCAAGGTAAGGTATAGATGAGGACAAAATTGTATGCAAATACAATTTACGATGCTACAGCCTAGTTGTCGAGACCCATCATCATATCATATATTGCATTTTTCACATTTTTTCTTCTTCGTAAGTTGCACTTAAGGAGGGTTGTTGGAGTAAATATTATTTACTCATGCTTAAGTCCAACTTAGGCATTTATCATTTAATAGTTTTAGTTGCATTTAATTTTGTATCAAGAGTAGTTGTAACTACCTCATCAATTCTTGACTATTTAAGCAAAGATATTGTACATTTGTAAATGTTCTCAACAATATCATTTATCATTTCCTGGTGACATATTTATCTCTTTTTGTGTAAATTATTTTCAATCATGATCCTGGCTTGGGATCCTCGCTCCAACACTATCTATACTTATTTCATCAATTAATTAACATCAAGGTAGATAATTAAGTAGCCAATTATTATACTTAGGGGAATTTTATGACAAAATAATTAAGTTTACGTGTTGATGAATTTTATTTCTAGCATGCTATTTTCATTTTTAACAACAATCATCCAAATTTAATGTTTTTATTCATTAATCAATCATAGCAATAACAATAAATTTTATTATTTGTTAATTTTTATTACAATTTGAAAGTTTACAAATAATAAGTGTATCAATTAGTTTTATGATCTAATTTTCCTTTTCCAATATATCATTAAATTTTTTATTTCAGTATTTCTATAACATCATTTAATTTTTTGTGTGGCATTGAACTATTCTAGCATACATTCATGCATATCCTAAGATTGGGTAGCTCAACTTTTAATACTTTGTAAGAGATATGTCGCCAACCATCCTTCCTACTGTCATCATCATATTAACATCTTTGTCCTCCTAACTCCACAATTCTCCATCTAAAAATTTATTTTATTTTGGCCTACATGTACTTAATGTCATTGTTATTAATAAATATTATTTTGGTGCAATTATAAGAGATATTTTTAGCTAGATTAAATTTTTATTTTGGTCTACTTGAAAATTTGTATGTAACATTAGTTATATATATTTTAAATTTGGGTTGCTAATGGTAAACATATTTAATAAGTACGAAAAAGTAAATGGTGGGGTCAACTGGTTTGTGTACTCGTGGTTTTAAGATACATGGTCTAAGCTTGATTACTCAGCTTTTTTGTGTGAACTTGATTCCATAAAAGAAAGCTTATGTTTAGTGGATAGTGTTGGCATATTGGAATGTTGGTTGGTTGAGTAGATATTCAAGTCTCTCGTTGAGTGCATATGTGGAGAAAGACATGACATGTCTAGTTATATCATCTTGAAAACATGAATGGTGCATTGGAGGACCTTGATATTTGAAAAGTATTCATGGAGACTCTATGTGTATTATAATACTTCTATTATTGGATAATACATTGAGTGTAAATATTTTGGAGGCTATGTTTTTTCCCCTTGACGATTTTTACAAGGTATATCTTATATAATCTTATGATATATATTTAATATTTGCATTATGGTTATTTTGTAAGCTTGTGCGAATGTTTTTCTCTCTTGGGTTTATATAGGAAATTGTTTGATCAAATTGGTAATCTTCCTAATAAGTGGTAGTAGAGTCATGGTTGTGACTAAGTGAAGTGAGAGATCCATATTTTTTTTAACCCTTATTTGAGAAAATTTGATGTAAAGTTGAATTTATTGCAATGCTAAATTGATTTAAAATATTTCAAGGCATGATATATGTTGTGCAAGTCAAGAGTTATTTTTTTAATTATTTTTATAGATGTGGGGCTTAAAAAATATTTGGAAAAAAAAAACTTTTTCTAGGTGTTCACTATGAGGTTTTTGTGGGGGATATTTCATGGATGACCCCCTAGGATAAAATTAACCTTTACATTAGATCCAAGAGGCTAAAGAGATGAATATCAACACAAAATTTTGACCTATTTGACCACCAAGTCTTGAAGAAAAGAATTCCCCTCCATTAAGCTATATAATCATCAAATTTGTAGAAGCAAAAAGTATGATATAGGATTGACGAAACCCTATACCTCACATCCCTATGATGGTAGGTGAACTAGTGAAAATATACAAAACTAGTTGTAATAGGGGTCTTAACACCCATTGGTGCCAATTGACCCCCAATCAAGAAGGGCTAGGATAAGTCCCTCATGAGTTTCTCTAGTGGGTTCCTTTAGAAATTTAATATTTTTAAGATTTAAAACCTATTTTAATTACCTATAAATTTTGCTATGAATTGTAGCCTACTCTTTGTTGGAGTTACATTGTTGCTCGATTGCCACCTCAATGATGTCACTAAAAAGCCATTAATTATCTGTGTATCTTGTTTAGTATAGCTATTTTTTTAGTGAAATAACTTACAATCATAGTATTAGACTTTTGACTTATAGTAATTGGAAAGATTTATTTGAGCACTACATAATGGTATGTTTAGTTTTCAAATTTTATTATTTTATATAATTTGGTTCCATTAAGCCTAAATTGTTGTAGTATTGTTCAAGTCATGAATTTCACAGCAAAATTATATTTTAGATTTTGAATAGGTGATGGAGAGAATTTATAGCATAATACATAGTGGATTATGTGGATTTATTCTGGATGAGAAAGGAGAGGATTATACTTATTTTCTCAGTTATAGTAGCTTGAAATTAAAGGTGTTATTATACATGCATATAAACAAATAAAAAGGAAAAAAAAATTATGAGTACATGTTTTTACAAGATAAATTTGATTGTATAGTAGGTTATCATATTTGGTTCTTTCTAATATACATTTACATGTGTTTTCAAAGTGTATACTTTAATAATGACAAGTACTAAAGTTATCATCTAGTTTGAGGATATGGTTATCTTCTTGTTTGAGGATATGGTTGATATGTATGTGAGACTTGGAGTATATGTACATCAATAGTGATGAATTATGGTCTCATGGAAGTTCATGTACACTTGAGAATCGGCTTGACATGACCATGTGTGCAGCTAACAATATGTTTTATTTATTAATTCATGATTATAGGTGGCATGTGCTTCAAGGTTAGGAGGTTTGGATTATCTTTTGGGTGCTTGTTTGGTTTTATGACTATGGTTACTCAACTACTGATTTATTTGGAATATCAAATCTATAGGTGATATGACATTTGAGTCTTGAGATATATGGGTTGTGTTCTTGTTTATCTCAATTTGTGGGTTACTAATTTTGTAATAACAACCCATTTCTTTTTAAAATTATTTACAATGAAAACACAAATGAATATGCATAAAAAGAAAGTGCATGGTTTTTATAATATTTGATTAAAATTACCATCTTTGACACATGAGCTATTATAATGTTATTTTGATAGATAAGCTTTCACAAGAAAGCCAAAGAGAGAATTAGATTAACATATGAAAGTATCAACTTGTCATAAGATAATTTATTAACTATTGTTGTAAGTCTGATACATGAAATCAACTTACCAAATGCCTCTTATTTCATTATTTTATTGGGATGCTCATTCACCAATTAATTCAATATATAAAATATGAAAAGATATGAATATAGATGTGAAGAATGCCTCAAAATTCAATTAAACAATTACTTGTATGTATGTTGTAGCTATATGAATGGTTTATAATTAAGTTTGATAGTCCTTTGAAGAGCATCAATCCACACACATTAGCCACCTCCTATCCATAGAAAAAATTACAGGGACCCGTAAAAAAAACCCAATGTTGGTTCCAACCAACATATTAATTATTGTTGGGTTGACTAGGGGATGTAATGCCTCGCTTAACGAACCACAACAAAACCTGACGAAACAACTTTTTCTCTTGCACTACAATGTGCACACAATTTTCATATGGAACATTATGAATGTTGGCAATATGAAAGAATTGATTATGTGTTGCATTGATGTTTTGTCATTGATGTCAACACTAGTTGTTATGGTTGGTTACCGACAGAAGATCTAGTGTTACCAACAAAAGGGACTATCTATTGGACACTACCGGCATATTTGGATTAAAAGAGTATGTTTAGTTTGATGTGTTACATGTTTCTGGAGCATGTTTTGGTCATTTGGTATTGACTTGGTGATCAGATGCTATCATACACTCTAGTAAGCCTATACCAATAAGAGTTTAAGATTTTATTGGCAGAGCTTTTACTGAGAATCTTTGATAGGATGCATAAGTGGTGATTGTGCGGATTCTAGATGAAATTCAAGATGTTGAAGATGATCTTTGTTCATGTCTCGATTGACTGGAGACATCGCTTTGGCATGGTGGACCCAGATTAAGTCTGGTACCTATCTAGGTTATGGACCGGTATCATGTAATGTATTCTCTATACATTACCGGGATGATTTATGGATTGGTTAATGTTGTTTTGGTCTAAAGCCAACATGGCATATCATTGTAATGTGGATATATGTAATGATCTTATTGTAATATCTTTTAGGTGGCTGACCTAATTGGTTTAGGCCTTAGGGTTTGTATATATTGATGTAAGATCTCATTGTAGATCATGGAATGGTATTGGGAGTGGCAGAGAAATGTAATGTGTGAATAATGTAATATCATTCAGGCAGAATATTTGGTCAATCATTGAAGACGAATTGGGTTTATGTAAGAGGTCAAAGGCCTCTCGTATTGAGCTTAATTGGGACTATAATCAGGCATGGTAGATGCTATCTCTGGTAGTTCATTCTTCTGGATTGTTGTCCAATTATATTGAGGTGGTTATAACCTCTTTGTAGTTAGTGAGACTCCTTTGTAATGAGTAGTATGCTCTAGGAAGTGTGCCTTCCTGCATGTGCAAGTGCCTCATTGTATCACATACTTTCTGCAACAGTATTATCTGACTGTGGGTAGGCTTCCCACCATGGTTTTTCTCTTTACCGAGTTTTCCAAGTATAAATCATGGTGTTATGTGGTATGGTTGCATTGTGTTAATTATCTATTTCATTCTTAAGTTTTATTGCTTACCAATATCCATTTCTGTTATTCCGGTATTCAATGTTTATGTGCTTTGGTTAAAGGTTATAAAGTGGTTTGATTAATATATTTTGTTGACAACTGATTTACCACCCCCCCCCCTCCTCTTAGTTGTCCACCAGTTATCTAACAATTGGCATCAAAGCTTTGGTCCTCTTTTGCAGAAGCTTAACCGCTTGAGGTAGATCCTATGGCAACTAATACTTCAAATCCATCGGCAACTATTTTCAGAAGAGAAATCCCTAAGCTTGATGGAACAAATTATGGGATATGGAAAATCCGAATGGAGACTCATCTTAGATGTCTTGGCAAGGATATTTGGGAGATCACAGAAAAAGGATACACACCTTATGATTCAGCATCTGGCAATCTTACTTTTGCAGACTTGGACAAAAATATTGAAAATAATTGCAGAGCTAGAGAAGCCCTCTTGTGTGCACTCACTGATCACCAAATCATGGGATTGACTGATAAATCATCTATAAAGGTTATGTGGGATAAATTATAAACTTTGAATGAAAGTGACCCTACTGTCAAAATTGCTAAACTTGATGGTTACTGGGTAAGATATGAGAACTTGAAGATGGAAGACAATGAAAGAATTTCTACATTTATGGAAAGAGTAAATGAGATTCTCATGGGAATTCAATGTTGTGGAGGATCTCTGAGTGAAGATGAAATAGTTTCTAAAGTTTTAAGAGCCCTACCACTAGCTTACAAGATGAAGGCTACTACAATTAATGAATTGAGAACAATGGCAAACACTTCAGTTAACAGAGACATTTTGATTGGGAAATTATCTTCTTTTGAGCTTCAAGAATTTGGACCTTCTGAAGATGCAAAATCTGAACCTACTTTTCATGCATCATCATCTACCAGCAAAAGTGATTGGAAAGCCCTATATGCAAAATAATTGGAAGATATGAGGAAAGAGGATGAAGAATTTGAGAAACTTGAAGCCTTATTTGCTAGAAGAGTTCCTAAAGGACCGGCGGGAAGTAAGTATGAAGGAAAAGCACCTTTTAAATGTTTTGCATGTAATAAGATTGGTCATTTTGCATCTAGATGTCTTGAAAGGAATGAAAGATTTGAAGAAAGAGTTAAGAAATCATTTAAGCCTAATCAGAACAAATATAGATTCAAGAAAAACAAACAATGCTACATAGCAGGTGAGGAAGGAGTAAGTGATGATTCAAAGGATGAACCGGTAGGAGACTCTGCTAGTGGATCAGGCAATTGAAAGGAATGGGTGTTCTATGCTTTAAAGGAAGATGAATTAGAACCGACTATCACAAATGAAGAAAAGGCCCTGGAAACAAAATTTGAAGACAAGGATGAATGGGTAATTGATAGTGGATGCTCACATCATATGACTGGAGATAAAAAAAAAAAAAAAATTGTCCCTGCAAGAATTCAATGGTGGACAAGTCAAATTTGGAGATGACAAAGCATGTATGAACAGAGGTAGAGGTATTATTTCTCTAGATGGTAAGCATAATACTGATAATGTCTATTATATAGAAGGTTTGAAGCATAATCTTTTAAGTGTTGGTCAATTGGTGGACAAGGGATTCCAACTTCAGTTCAAAGATAGAAAATGCAAAATCATTAATAGAATTGGTTTGGAGATTGCAATCAGTACTCAGACTAGAGGTAATATCTTTCACTTGAACACTGGTAATAAGACATGTTTGATTTCTCATATTGATGAGTGTTGGCTATGGCATAAGAGGTTGTGTCATGTTAATTTTGATTGTATTGTTAAGATCAGTTCAACAAAGGCAGTTAGAGATATACCTAAGATTATAAAGCCTCATAATTCGGTATGTAAGGAATGTCAATTGGGAAAGCAATTAAGAGCATACATGATAAATCTAATGGTGTGCTTGGTTTGATTCATACTGACTTATGTGATCTGGCAAGGACAAAAAGCTTTCAAGGTGATACATACTTCATGCTAATAATTGATGATTATTCTAGAATTATGTGGGTGACTTTTCTAAGGGAGAAGTCTGAAGCTTTTGAGAAATTCAAGATCTTTAGAGAAAAAGTGGAAATAGAAACTGGATTGAAAATCAAATGTCTAAGATCAGATCAAGGAAGTGAGTTCACTTCTCATGAATTTAATAGTTATTATGAGATAAATGGAATTAGGAGACATTTATCTGCACCCTGGACTCCTCAGCAAAATGGAGTAGTGGAAAGGAAGAATAGAACCATTTTGGATGCAACAAGAACCATGATGATGAAAGCCAAACTATGTCACATATACTGGAGAGAAGCAATGAGTACAATAGTCTACACATTCAACAGGGTTCATATCAAAGGTGAAACTGGTAAGAATCCTTATGAATTATGGTTTGGACATACACCTACTCTTAAATATTTCAAAATTTTTGGAAGTAAATGTTATATCAAAAGGGATGATTCAATTGGGAAGTTTGATCCTATATGTGATGAAGGGATATTTCTTGGATATTCAATTTAGAGAAAAGCATATAGATGTTATAACAAAAGATTGCAAAAATTGTGGAGAGCACAAATGTGAAAGTGGATGAGCAATACAGAGATCAATCTATATCATATGATAGAGAACAGACAGTGGAAATGATCATAATTGAACCGACAATGCCTCAACCGGTACAAGACACTCAGACATTTACACTGGTACAATCAGAAAATTCAACTGTGATTGATGATCAAAACAGTGAACCTGAAGTTCAGAAGACACCAAGGTATGTAAGGTTAAATCATTTTGAAGATCAAATCATTGGAGATAGGAACAAGGGTGTTATTATAAGAAGAAGACTAGAAAATGAAGAGGTATGTCTTATTTCTCAAGTTTAACCGACATCTATTATTGAAGCTTATAAAGATAAACATTGGTTAAAGGCTATGGAAGATGAATTAGATCAGATGGAGAAGAATGAGATGTGGACTTTAGTTCCCTGGCCTAAAAATAAGAATGTTATTGGAACTAAATGGGTTTTTAGAAATAAGCTAAATGAGGATGGTCAAGTTGTAAGAAACAAGGCTAGACTGGTTTGTAAAGGATATTCTCAAATGGAAGGAATTGATTATGGTGAGACATTTGTACCTGTAGCTAGAATTGAAGCTATTAGACTATTTCTTGCCTATGCAGCATACAAGAATTATAAGGTCTATCAAATGGATGTTAAATGTGCATTTTTGAATGGTGAACTTGAGGAAGAAGTATACATTGAGAAGCCTGATAGATTTTCACTGACAGATGACAAAGATATTGTTTGCAGGTTAAAGAAAGCATTATATGGATTGAAACAAGATCCTAGAGCTTGGTATGCAAGGTTGGATATATATCTTTTGAAGCTTGGTTTTACTAAAGGTAGTGCTGATAGTAATTTATATTATAAGATCACTGATGATGATATTTTGTTTATTGAAGTATTTGTTGATGATATCATTTTTGGAGGTGAAGACAATTTGTGCATGGAATTCTCTAATAATATGAAGGATGAATTTGAAATGTCTATGATTGGTGAAATGATATTTTTCTTAGGTTTGCAGATTACTCAAACTAACAAAGGCATTTTTATCTATCAAACTAAGTATCTAAGGGAATTGTTGAAGAAGTTTGGTATGGATAATTCCAAACCAGTAAGTACCCCTATGGTGACAAGTGAGAAATTATCTATCAAAGACACATCTGCACCGGTAAATTTGACAAGGTATAAGTCTATGATTGGTGGCTTGTTATATCTAACTCAAAATAGACCGGATATTATGAATACGGTAAGTATTGTTTCAAGATATCAAATTAATCCTAAAAAAAATCATGAATGTGCAGTAAAGAGGATATTCCGGTATTTGCAAGGAACAACATAATATGGCTTATGTTATTCTAGAGATGATAACTTCACTTTATGTGCATATACAGATTCAGATTGGGCAGGAGATACTGATGATAGGAAGAGCATGCATTTCATTATCTACTGCAGGAGCTGAATATGTTGGAGCAGCAACTAATTGTACACAAGTCTTGTGGATGAAGCAAATGTTGAAGGATATCAAGGTAAATTATAGTGACTCGGTAGTTATTTATTGTGATAACTATGTAGCTATTGACATGTCTAAGAATCTAGTATTTCACTCTAAGACTAAGCACATATCAATAAAATATAACTTTCTGAAGGACAAGGTGGAGAAAAAGAAGTCAATTTGGTTTATGTGAACACTAAAGAACAGATTGCAGATATATTCACTAAACTGTTGTCTAAGGAATCATTTGAGTATTTGAGAGACAAGTTAGGGGTATCTACCCCTCCAGAAGAAACATAAATGATGGAGTAGTGCATCAGTCTGGTATGCATCATCAGCATTATCCTTTGCTATGGATTGATGCAGTGGTGCTACTACTCAGGGGGATCAATCAACTTTGAGATTCATGGAATTTTGATATCTATGTCATATCATTGGCATTGATGTCAAAGGGGGAGAGTTATATGTGAAAAATAATAATTTTTATGGGAGAGATTTAGATCATATTCATATTGGACTGCACTCCTCAGGGGGAGTTGTTGGGATTCTTCAGTTTTTCATTGTTATATCTTCTATGAGAAATGTTTGGCATTTCTTGGCACTTAGATGTTTTCTTTCTCACATCTAGTGTTTCCATCAATGCCAAAGGGGGAGATTGTTCGCAATATGAAGGAATTGATTATATGTTGCATTGATGTTTTGTCATTGATTTCAACACTAGCTGTTATGGTTGGTTACCGGCAAAAGATCTAGTGTTATCGGTAGAAGGGACTATCTGTTGGACACTACTGGCATGTTTGGATCAATGGATTATATTTAGTTTGATGTGTTACATGTTTTTGGAGCATGTTTTGGTCAATTGGTATTGACTTGGTGATCGGATGCTATCATACACTCTAGTAAGCCTATACCGGTAAGGGTTTGAGGTTTTACCGACAAAGATTTTACTGAGAATCTTTGACAGGATACATAAGTGGTGATTGTGTGGCTTCTAGATGGAATTAAAGATGTTGAAGATGATCTTTGTTTGTGTCTTGACTAACTATAGGCATTGCTTTGGCATGGTGGACCCAGATTAGCTCTGATACCTATCTAGGTTATGGACCAGTATCATGTAACGTGTTCTCTATACGTTACCAGGATGATTTATGGATTGGTTAATGTTGTTTTTGTTTAAAGTAAACATGACATATCATTGTAATGTGGATATATGTAATAATCTTATTTTAATATCTTTTAGGTGGTTGACCTAATTGGTTTAGGCCTTAGGGTTTGTATATATTGATGTAAGATCTCATTGTAGATCATGGAATGGTATTGGGAGTGGCAGAGAAATGTAATGTGAAAATAATGTAATATCATTACAAACACCTTCTAAGAAATACAATGTCATGTACTAAAAAATCATGAAAGAACAGTAGTAGAATCAATCCATTATGTACGGACTGCTACTCAAAAATTGAGAAAATGCAAGGTAAAATCTGGAAAATGTCTTCACAATCTATTCAAACTTGCTCAAGGATTTTGCCAACCCATTTACAATCCTTCTCAGAGAATTTTATATTCCATATGGATCCTAACCAACTTTTCATCAGTTTCCTAACCACTGATGTGCTCAAAAATGCAAAAAGTTGCTCAAAAGTTGCAAAATGTTGTCGAGCAACAATTACAACTTTTGCCAAAATGTGCATTTTTATATTGTATGCATTGCCACTCATCCTAAACAACCTAGGATGACTACATAACATAAAAATTACATGCCTAAATTCCTAATGAGGCTTTCTAATACATTTTACATCAAAATGCAAGTTTATGCCATTTTAGGCTTACAAGGGCTCATAGGCCAAATTTGAGCAAACAACTACCTAGTTGATAATCATCCTTCAAATGCATATCAAACACACATATGGACCACTGAGAAGTCCATTATTCACAAACCTAATCCAAAATAAGGACTATCACACCAAAATCTAGAAAGTGCACTAAAAACTAGGTGCTCCTGCACCATAGAGTAGGTTAGGTTTCCTTTCCAATAAGTGTTGTAGTACATAGTTTTGTCAGCTTTTGGTTCTTCCAAGTGTTGATTCACATTTTTTTTAGTTGGGTCATTTGTAGTGTTTCTTTCATTCATGTTCCTTTCTATCTGAATTGGTTATAATATTAGTGTCCAGGTCTAGTCTTGAGTTGTTTAAGATATTTTCGACTCCATGCCCAATGGATAGTGTCTATGCAACTCATCTTGTTGTTTAGTAGGCATACACCCTTGAGAAGTCACTAAGAATGTTAAAATTTATTATCCCTATTTGTCTAATAATGCTTAATATGCCCAAATCATTGTTACATAGGGTGTATAGTCTTGGGTACTCAATCTATGTTTCTAAAGTTTATTTTTCAAGTCATAGGTTAGTTTCTAGTGTGCTTTAAGGGTTCTCTTTGGAGCTCATGGATTCATGCCACTTATTGCTAAAATCACCCATACAATTTTATACTCATTTTGATTAGTCATTTTATGTTACTATCAAGTCAAAAGAACTAGTTTTTGTCATGACGATTCAATTGAGAAACTTTTGGAGAGAAATGTCTTTATTTTTACTTTTCCATTATAGAGCCTTCAAGTTCCACATAGCCTAAGAGTTAAGGTTTTTTGTTGTTAGGCATTGAAGGAGTCTCCTTTTTTGACCCGAGATCAACATTTGTTGTTCTCTTGAAAACCCATATTGCAACAATCCATCGGATTGAAGATGTGTGGAGCTTATTTCCCATCACATGTTAACATGTGAGTGGATAGTTAATGTATTCCATATATATCAGTATGCATATTTGTTCAAAAATCATATTCATATAAAGATACCCATGGAAGTATATGTAATTAAGAGTCCCTGAAATGATGCCTTGAAATCCTACACAACAATTACAAGTCTCCTACTCACAATGAGAATTCTTCAATCTTGATGATGATACTTTACTTTATATTTGTGTAAATCATGCACATGAGACTTTTTTTTAAGTTGTTGTTTTTATATTATGGGATAAAAGATAAATATGTAGGATTATTTGTGAGCTATAATTTAGCCTCAAAGTCATCTATTGAAACTATTGTGTAAGTTTTTTGAAGTCATTGTTGTTTCACTTCTGAAGTTAGATTGAGATCCAAGATAACATATTAAAAGGTTGAATGATTTTTGAATATTTTAGCATTATTTTGTGTTCAAAGCCTTTCTGAAATAGAAAATTTGGGGCACATCATTGTGGGGAAAAGAGAAATTTATTAGTTATCACATGTTGTGATTGATCTACTTATGAAAACTTATGAAGAGCATAAGAATGTGAATGCTAATGCTTTACCATGTTGGAACTGAAATAGGGCCAAATAGATTAGCAAATATTTTGTGAGTAGTGATAAAAACGAGGTAAAGATGATAAGAAAATATAATGGCAAAATTTTTAAATTTGATATGATAAAACAAGGGACAATGAGTTGATAGATATTAAAGAAGATATTAGCTTGCTATGGTCCACACCTAGGCAAATATCATAAAATGACAGTGATGTATGTGAAAATATCATGCATAGAGATAGTCTAAGAGTCATGCATGATAGTGAGATAAAATTGAAAACATCAATCATCAAAGAAATGTCATTTAAGGAGACAATGTTGATAGAAGGGGAACTAGATAAGGAGCTTGATCAAATATTTATGAAGTAATGACACCAGTTACCAACATGGAAGGATATTGGGATCCTTATCCAATAGAGATGTAGTTTCAACCACCTTGCATTGTCTTATCTACAACCAAAACATCAAAACCTAGTAAAATGTAAGGGATCAACATTAGGGACTATTTCGCATATTTCCACTAGTTACATCTTTGCATACCTTCTTCTAGGTAGTAGAATTACATTGCTTTACAGTATGTCACTTGAATTTGCACCTATATTGACACATTTTCTAAATAATTTTTAAATGGAGACCTCGGATTAGAAAGAGGCTAGACTTCCAAGATGAAATTTTGGTTGTTTTTATCAGTCTTAAGGAAGATATGATTAAATTTAATGATGAAAAACCAATAAATATAAGGAGTTCAAAACCTTATGGATAATTTATTTCTTGTGGAAGATCGAGCGTGTTTGCTCAAATACACAAAGAAAAGATTTTTTCAGTTGGAAGGAACAATTAGTTCATGCAAAGAGAAATATGAATCTAGATAAGCAAAGAAGCAAATCTTCTACAAAAGATAGAGAATCTAGAAGTAAGTAGAATGTAGCAAGCTGAAAAAGTGTTATAAAGGAAGAATAAATTGTTTCCAACAACAAAAAAGGAAAACTGAGAGGGGGGTGAATCAGTTTTCACTGGATTAAACAAATTAAGCACAATCTCATATCTGATCAATTGCAGTAAAAAGAAAGATAATAGGAATGATAACAACACACATAAAACCAATATTTTAACATGGAAAACTCAATTAAGGGAAAAACCACAGTGGGAACCTACCCACAATAAGATGATACTCTACAGTAGTATGTGTAATTATTACAATGGGGAATGCACATGCATTTAGGAACACTGCCTAGAGCTCAGTGCTCAAATTACAATGAGCCAAAAGGATCCAACCCTCAAGGAAGGTTCACTACCTTTCAAAGATAATCAGACTACAATCCAGAAAAGATGAACTACAAAAATAGCATTTTCTAATGCCTAATGACAGTTTTGATTAAGCTCATATGTTTGCCCTTCACCAATCTCTGCTCAATATACCACACAAAAAGATGAATTCACTTGATCACACATACACCACTCTCTGATAATGTAGACTCTACAACCATCACCAAACTACATGAATATTACACTTATTTATGCAAATCATCAACCTTGACTACAAGGTAGACGAAACCCTTATCACCTAATTACAAAATTACATCACATGATACATAAATCAACCATCGGACCAATACAATGTCATAAACAAACATAGCATGGACCTAAATCAACTTCTCAAACACACATCGCTACCTGAAATCTCGCAAATATCAACCGCAACACATTACACCACCAAAAATACTGCATAACACAAAGAATATCACCGGACCCAGAAGTTCTTCAATAACTTGCACAACAATCAATGCGGACCACCAAAACAAATTGGACATGATTAGGAAACACCAACAAGCACGTTAGAACCATCCACAATAGCTACACCAACACCACTTATTCAAATCTTTATCGATCAACATGCTAACACTTAATAGCAGCAACTCGAACAAGAAAGATAACTTCTGGAGCATCAAATCATGAACCATCTGAAATTAAGATACACACGAACATCCCAAACACTCTCCCAAATCTGCAACACAAGATATGATCATATCGGAGCACAATGGATCAATCACCACAACACTGCAACACTCAACATTGAAAACCAGTCTCCATACCAGAATCCTCAACTTTTCAAATCATTACATAGCATCATGGAATAAATAAAGAATGAAGTATCTCTAGTTGATTTAGCATCCCAAACAAATAAACCAACCAGATCAACTCACTGCAATCACTAGATCATCAAAATAATTCTCTACAGCACCAAAACATAGGAATATGTTGGCATCAATTACAACAACATATCATAGCAGCAACAATATCCAACATAAACCTCATATGTCAAGTGATATAAAGAAAATGATGTATGTTTCAGTGACAATGTGATAATGATGAGATGGGAAGATCTTTGATTAGCATGGGACATGACAAACTTTAAGAAAAGCACCAACAAGGTTTTAATATCAATCATAAGGCAGTCATTAACAAGTCTAGCAGTGAAAACTTTAAGAAATCACCCCCTTGAAAACCATGTAAAATTTTCGAAAAAAAATCGTTAGTCGTAGAAACAACATTTAATTTTATTGGCAATTTTTTTTTTTTATTAAAGACTTAATTTGGCGAATTTCTTGAAATCAACAAAAATTAGTAGAAAATGTTGATGAATATTTATCTTTCTTTAAAAAATATTAAATATTTTTTCTAGCAAATCAAACATTTGATATAAAGCAAAAAATAATTTTAGAAGAGAATTATTCAAATATACGAAACTATAAAGTTAAACTTGGCGAATTATGCTTTGATATAAAACAAATGATATAATCTTACTGGCCAATTAAAAAAATAGACAAAATTATAAAATTTTAAGTGCTATTATGCTTTGATACAAAAAAACCTTCCACAAGAGAGAGTTGCACAAAAGAACGTTATATTACTCAAAAACAAAGAATGCAAAAGCATAGGTTGAATTACAATTGAGCAATGAGGTGCTTTTAAAGAAAGTGTGTAGAGTGAAAATGGAATCAAGTAGCTTAGGACCTAATACCACTTTCATCTAAACACTGGAATATGAAAGCACCTAAATGAGTAATCCTCTTTGACTAACTCTTGTAGAAGAGAGTCAAGGGATACTTTTAGGGTTTCTATTCCTTCATTGATATGAAAGGGAATATGCTAAATGTAGGGGAATGTAAAGCTATGATAATAGGATGAACAAATGCAGTAATAACATACTAATGAAATAATTGAATTGAGACATAAAGTACATATCTGAGAATGAAATTCTAATGTGCACTTGTGATAAAAAAACTGAACTTGAATTGATAGGACCGGGGCGTTGGGTGCCCTAGTCTCAAAAATTGAACTGAACTGCAATTTGGGGGACCTATTTTTGAGTTTGAAGCCTGTCAAGTCTGGAGCACCTTGGTCTTGGAGGACTAGAGCATGGGGTGCCCTGCTCCCTAAAAACCAGGTCCAATTTTTGATAATAGGTTTGTGCATATTCATTGAGATCTCTCAAAAATTGTCTGCTTTGACGAAAACCTATAACAACACCTACAAGCTATAAAATGGTGTGTTTACACCACTATATATGTGGTTTTTAATAGGTCAAAACCCTTGTTTTGGTGATTTCCACCTCTGCAAATAGCCGATATTGTACCAAAAATTTGTGTGTGCCCTAGAATCTCATGTGTTTGTAAGATTCCTATGAGCTCAATGCAAACTAGAGTTCTACCCTATGTTTTGAGTAAAAACCCTAAAATGAATGTAATGTAAATGCTTCAAACCAAAAATGCAATGTAGATCTAAAGAAATAATGTAGATTTGAAAATATGATAATATGTAGATCTGACACTCAAATAGAGATATGAAAATAACATGAAACCATACCGAACCCTATGGAGAGATACAAGCCAATCAATAGTCAATAATCTCCTTATTATTCCTCAATATCTAGTAAAGCTTCCATGAATGATAAAAATGTTGATGAAGACTTGATTAATGATGAATTTTTTTATTGTAGACTTCACATAAAACCTGTGCTTTCACTTCACAAGGATCTCCTTCAATTGCTAGATTTAAATCCTCAAATGAGGGAAAGAAAAGGCTATATATATGAAACCCTAGCTTTACTTTTGATAATAGGCTAACTTAGAGTTAATAAAAATTGACACAAATAAATATTTGAACATTATAATACTGCCAAATTAAGCTCCCAAAATCTAGGGAAAAAAGCATGAGATCGGAATGCTATCATTCTAGACCGATCAACTTTTTCCAATTTTTTAAAGGTACGAGATATCGTGATTATAAAGTCAAATCCAACATAGTAGGTCAATACAAGGTATTTAAATATGAGAAAATGTGCCTTGAAGATTGAAATTAGGACATTATTAGGATTAATTTAAAATAAAATTAAACAGGGGCACATCTAGGGTAAAGGGTCTGATTTTATAATATGTGAATTGTTGAGAGAGTACTTTAGGTTTAATTAAATTAATAATTCAATCCCTAAAGGAGCTTTATAAATGAAAAGTGCAATGGGACACATTAAGGCTAGTGCCAACCTAAGCATGGAATTGGACAACCCTAATTAGGGGTGTACAATTTGCGATGATACATTTAGCCCCAACTTTAGCAATCATATGACACTACATGCATATGCAGGCTAAAGTACAAAAAAGTAAACATTCATGGTAAAAAGTATATGTTCATAAGGTGTTGAACGAAGGCCCCAATGACATCTATAGTATAATGTTAGGAACCACATCATACAAAACCACATTGCTAGTTGAAATCACAAAATCACCTAGAATACTTACTAAGAGTGATGAAATTTGAGGATAGCTATATACCCCCCTATTTTGGCTTGTCAATTAGTGAGTTGAAATAGGGTACCATGTTTACCACATCGGATTATGAAGGAATTTGATGAGAAATGCTCACAATGAAGTTTGATAAAATATCAAAACTAATCAAGGATCATTTGGTAAGAAAGAGATCTGAATCATGATTGCAATGTAATAGACGGTGTGGAAATCGTAGCTCTCTAACCCAAGATGTGAAAGATTAAGTGCAAAATATAGAATTAGGGTCTGGAAAAAGAATTACCTTTTAAATAGTGATAAGTGTAAACAGATATTTTTTATGGATGAAAGGAGGGAGATATCATTATCCAAAGACGTCCACCTTCAAAAATAGAGGGGATCTCTGATAAAGATTACATTATTAAAAAGAGGATAAGGAAAATAAGAATACACACCTTATGCAGTATTTAGGAAAAAGTGGATTCTTAGTGAAGGATTTCACACTTTCACTAAGGAGGGATTATCCATTAAAGATATATCATTTCAAATAGAGAATAGGTCTTAAATAAGGAACACGCATATTCTCTATGAGAAATGACATCAAATGAAAGATGCAACTCAACAAGGGAAAGGTGAATCTTTGGAAGAAGATAGAAGATTTAAATATCATTCTTACCCCCCAAGTAAAGAGACAAGGACACAAAAGAGATCATTAATAAAAGAAACACTCTTTTAAAAGAAGGAAAGGGATCCTCATTAGGGATTCATTTTATTCCAAGAGGGATGGAATCTTCAACAGGGATAAGAACATCCACAATATAGAAGGGTTCATTATAAAAGATACCTCTCAATAAAGAAAAGGATTTGATGAATTATTATAGACTTTCAACACCAAGGAAGAGGTCCCAATTAAGGATATTTACTTAAGATCCTCATTAGGGATACTTGTTCCAATAAGAAGCAGGAGGTCCCAGAAAGGGATATACACCTCCACAATCAATAAGAGATCCTTATAGAAGATATTACTTCACAAAAGGAAAAGTTTTAATCTTAAGAAGTAGAGATGTTTGAAATCATTCTTTCCTCCTTGCATAGAGACAAGAGATGGTACAAAAATAGGATATTATGTTGCTTCCAAAGTATGATTGCACATGAAATTGTACTACCATGAATAACAATGAGCCCCCAATAGGTAAGCTACCAATGCCACATGGTAAAGAGAAACATAATAGCCACTAATTTTATTTAAATATATGATAGATTAGATGAAAAATTTGAATATGACGTGTTAAATTATCTATAATAAATGAGAGTAAAACTATGTATAAGATGATAAGTATTGAAATGTTTTGATCAAGAAAGTAGTCTCTAGGAGAATAATAGGCTTCTAATTCATGTTCCTCTTGCACACAAATATCCTCATACATAAAAAGAAACCTTAGTAGAGGAAAAAGTATAATTCATTAGGGCCTCAGCTATATAAGGGAGGGAGGGTATTGGAATGAATAAAAGGTAAAGCCTTATAAATGGAATTGTCAATCTCTTGGGGAGATTCATAAAGAGACCTGACAATCATCATAATTTCCTTATGACTGGGATGTGTGTTGAGAGATGTAGAGGATGATCTAATTGATATGAAATCATCTACACTACTAAATATGGCATTCACATTGAGAGATGGTCGGGATGCTTTGGTGGGCTTTGGAGGATTATATCCAATTCCAAATGAGGCTTCGTGTATGTTATTTTCTAAAGGAACTTTAATCCCTTGTTCATTTGTGCCACAACCATTGTAATTATATCCACTTTGAGCTAAAATGTGAAAACCTGGACCATAAAGGGAAGCCATATCATAAAGAGATGGTGGGGCCTCATATATCTCAATGTCATAATTAGATGAATTAGAATAATATTATTAAGAATTGTTTGAATTAGAAGCAACCACAAAAATTTTACTAAGTTGTTTAGACAAAGTAGGTTGCTTCTTAGTTTCCACTATACCATCTTCCTTTTTAGTCTTAGGCTCTATTGGGTGGATTTTATATTCTCTTATAAAGGTAGGTGTAAAATATAAGGACCCCCAATCATCTTCTAAGAGTACCTCTTCAGATGAGGAAGTATCTTTAGGAGGAGATGGTGTTTCAACTTGAGTAGTAGAAGAATTAGAAGAATGCAAAGAAGATTTAGAATCATATGAAGTTTTCAAACAAGCTTATACATTATTATCAACACACAAAGTATACATCTTATTGTTATAAATGAATTTGATGTTATGATGAAGAGTAGAAGGGATAGCTTGTATACTATGAAGCCAAGTTCATCCTAATAGAAGACTATAAGTAAGACTATCGGGCATGACTTGGATAGGTGTAGGTAAAATAACAGGTCCTATCTTAATAGGAAAGGTTAATAGGCAATGTTATAGTAGCTAAATATTGTCTAGAAACATTGTCAAAACTATAAATAGAAAGAGAATCAGGTTGAATAAGAGAAGGATCCACATTAATCTTATGCAATAAATAAATGCTACAAACATTAAGGCCTAATCCAATGTCCACTAAGGTTCTTCTTACCACTGATAAGAACAACAATCATAAGATGATCATATTTATGTTGAACTTCCTTTGAAGGTAACTCACCTTGTGAAAACACAATTTGAGCTTAGGGTCTTTCATAGGATCAATTAAAGAAGCCATATTATTAGGTGTCACTGCTAGAAGGACATCTAAGCTCTTTAAATCATCTTATAACATTCCATGATGTGTGGATGAAGTTTGACACAATCCCAAAGAGATATCTTAGCAGGAGTGGTTTTAAGTTGTTCAATAAGATCATACTCTTTACCACAATGTTGTGATAAATGAGGTGTTAGTGGAAGTATAGGTTCAGAAGTAGGAAGTGAAGAAGGAATGACCAGAGGAGGATTAGGTTGCCTATTGTTTATTGTATTATGTGTGCGAGTAACTGAAATATATCTCTCTCGAGTAATTTGTTTTTCATATTCATAAGGACTCTTAGTGGGATAGTCCCCTTGCATAGTAATGACTAGTTTGTTAGGAGTGCAAAAGGTATCATTATTATAACAACCTTCAACCACAAAAAGAGTTTTATTGAGAGATTGAAAATTTTAAGGAGGGTTAGCACCTTGAACCACAAAAATAGGCTTATTGCAAGTTTCAAAACCATTCACATGTATCATATTGATTAAAGATGGTTTGGGAATATTTGAGGAAGGTCTAGTAGAGCTGAAATCATTAAGTGGTTCATAAAGAGAATTATCAACCTTAAACATTTCTTCATGAATAGTATTGTCTTTGGATTGAATGAAAGGGACATCCTCATAGAGGTAATTATTAATGATAGTGAACCCTTGTAACCTAATAGCATTCTCTTATTCAAAAGTATCCATACAAGGGAGGTACATTTTAGGAGAAGGATCAACATCATTCGTATGAGGGGGGTGATAAAAAGAAGTGTTGATAGTATCTTGTTGCACCAAAATGTTATCATGGATAAGATCAATTTTGGGAAAAGGATTACCACTAGTCATTAATGATTCATCCCTAGAGGGAAGGTCATTAAAAGAAGGTATAATGTTACTAGGAAAGGTAGGCATCATATCATCCTCTATAACCAAAGGACCCAAATGGGGGAGGTACTCCATAGGAGAAGGATCAACATTACTCTTCAAACATTTATCCTTGAGAGGGAGATTTTTGAAAGAAATATTAATAATATCTTCTTGAACTAGGGTGTCCTCATGAGTAGAGCCAATTTGCGGAGAGGGAATAGAACTATTTATTAATGCTTCATCCTTAGAGGGAAGAATAGAATGCAAGGTTTAATTAAGGGAATTGTTAATCATATCACCCTCTTTTACCATAATATCATCCTCTTTCACTGAGGTACTTTTATGAGGGAAGGATAGATTAAGAGAATAACCAACATCAATCTCTAATGGTTCATCCCGAATAGGGATATCATTGAGATAAGTGTTAAAAATACCTTCTTGCTCTATAATGTCCTCATGGGTAAGGCAAATTTTGGGAGAGGGAATAACACTATATATTAATGCTTCATATTTAGAAGGGAGGGTATTAATGCATGTTTCATTGAAATCATCCTCTTGCCTCAAAATGTCTTTACTAGGATCTTTAGGAGGGGGTGAAGCATCATAAGAAGGTCTAAGAAACTATCATGATGTAAAGACAAGTCAGCCAAAGGCTGATGTGTCATCCTAGAATTAACGACATGGAATGGATTTCAGGGGAATGCCCCAAAATTTATTTTTGGCATGAAAAGATTTGAAATTGTCCTCTTTTTTTTATACAATACAATAGAATAAATAATGCCAAGAAATAAGTAAAACTGAATGTATAAGCAATGAAGTAATTATGTGATTAACAAAATGCAAGCATATGAACTAACCAATACAATTAATTAAAGTATATGAGCTATATGTTTAAGTGCATACAAATTAGATCCAAAGATGAAAATTAGAATTAATGCAAGTGTAAGAATGACAGGTTCACCAAAATATGTAGGGTGAAAATGAAATTGGGTAGTTTAGGACCTAATCCCACTTTCATCTAAAAATTGGAATACGAAAGCACCTACAGGAGTAATCCTCTTTGACTAACTCTTATAAAAGAGACTCAAGGGATACTTTTAGGGTTACTATTCCTTCGCTGATATGAAAGGGAATATGTTAAATGTAGGGAATGCAAATCTATGCTAATAAGATGAAAAAATGTGACTATAACAATAGTAATAACAAAATGATGTAGTAGGCCATAGGTGATGGCAGGAAAGTGGACTTTTGGGACAATGCTTGGATTGGTGGAACCCCTCTTAATAATAAGGCCTCTTAGATGCTCATCTAGAATTGTAAGGAGAAGATCGGTGCTAAAGTGGCTGATTATTGGAACGATCAAAAGTGGGTGGACCTCAGTTCTATTGATCCCAAACTCAAGCAGGTAAAATTAATGATCAACCATGTTGTCTTAAATACCATAAGGGAAGACCACATGGTGTGGAGTGGGAATTCTTCAGGGATTTATTCGGTCTCTTATGTTGTCCTTTTATTGGCTCAATCCTAAGACCCTACTCCTTGCTGGGATAAGGCTTTGTATCCAGGTTTGATTCCTAAAATCAATATCTTTTTGTGGATACTTTTGCAAAATAAGATTCTAACTACTAATAATTTGAGAAAGAGGGGCTTTTGTTTCCCAAACATATGTTATCTTTGTCTTAATAATGAGGAATCTGTGAACCACATCTTTATACATTGTCCTTTTACTACTCCTATTTGGGGGATGTTTTTTCAAATGTGGGGGTTGAATTGGGTTTTCTCTTAGGAGATTTAGGATTGTTTCAGAAGCTGGCAATATTCTACCAATAACATCACCATAAGAAATCTTTGGAAGTTTTCTTTTCCCCATATCCTTTGGGGGATATGGAAAGAGAGGAATAATAAAATATTTAGGAATGATATTAACACCTCTGAAGTGGTGTGGGCAAGATAGAAATTAATTGTGTAGAGAATGTGATGGCCAGGGGTGAATTGTTGTAGCAATAAGGAGGATTTTGATGTTCTCAAAATCTGGAATATCCTAGCCTATATGGGCACCAGCATCAACCAAATCAATAGAAGAATGAGTTGATGGTCTTTTCCCCCCAATGATTGGTTTAAGGCCAACTTTGATGGTGCGGCGAAAGGGAACCCAAGACCTGCTGGTTGCAGTGGTGTTATCTGAAATGGGGTTGGCTTTTGTACTGGGGTGGTTGCCTATCCCTTGGGAATCAGACCAATCATCTAGCAGAAGCTATGGGCACCCTTCAATCAATTAAATTAGCCTACAATATGGGGATCAACATGCTATGGTTGGAAGGTGACTCTATGAACATTATTAACTTCCTCCTAGGTAAACACCAACCTTCATGGACTATTAAAAACATCATTGATTCTACTAGGGAGTTGCTTCAAGGGTTTAAAAAATGCCACATTTCCTATGTTTACAGAGAGGCCAATAGGTGTGTTGACTAGGCTTCCAATGAGGTAGTATAGTGCGAGAAAATTATTACCTAGAATGGCAAAGGGGAGATACCATGTGTGGCACATGATATTTTAACTTATGAAAGATTGCATGGTAAGCAGGGTCGATTTGAAATCATTTCCCGAGGTTTAAGGAGAGGTCGTGGCAGTAGGAGCTAGTTTTGTATGCAGCCAAGAAGGAGGTATAATAATCATAGCAGGATCACTTCGCATGCTTAATGGGTGTTTTTCTCCCTCTTGAGAAAAAGAAATAGAAACTCCTACATAATTTTGGTGGTTTCTCATAGAAATTTTATTGCAAGGAAAGGTATCTACTGGAAATTACAGGCGATAGATATCAATAACATTATGGGTGGAAAATGCAAGAGAATGGAGGCTACCACCATTGACAAATGGAGGAATCATCTGCAGGTCTAGGCGGTACTTCAAGCTGCTAAGATGACTGATTTCATGGAGCGCATGCAAAAGAAACGGCCCAAAATTATGAGAATCTTCAAGAAGGGCTAGAATAAAGACACATTAACCATAGGCAACAAGAAGGTCAAGGTGACTGAAACTATGATCGCGGAGGCAACGGGTCTCCCGATGGAAGGCATCAAGTTCTACGGGGATAAAAAGATTTCAAACGCTGTCGTGAAGAAATTTTCAAAGGATGAGGAGGAGAAAGCTAGACTGGTGAAGGGCAGCCATACCTACTTCTCACCAAATGGTAATTAAATTAATTTGGCAAAGGGTTTTGCTTGCTATAATGGAATTTATCACTCTCGATGGTAGATATACTAGGGTTTACAACTACCATTTTGTCTTACTTAACCACTTTAGGTATAAAGATAAAGTTTCTATTCCATATTATATTTTATGTGCCCTTAATGCTAGGATCAAGGATGCAATATCCAACCCCAATATCAACCCAGCAATGCAGAAGATTTGATGGTGATTTTGTATAATCATGCCAAGAACACTACCGTCCATCTGAATATAGTTGAGGTCTCCGAGTCGGAAGAGGATTTTGATGACTTTGATGATGAGGAAGGTGAAGGCTATGATATGGAAGCTGAGATAGAGGATGACCCCCAAATTGTTGGGTCAAGTAGGGAAAATAGAAAAATTGAGCATGGGAAACAGAATAAAGGGTCGGCCAAAAATAAGCAGAGAGGGGAGGATGAGGATAGCTAGTATGAGGAGGATAATGAGACTGATAATGACATGGATACTGAAAGCGA